>NC_091756.1:21891010-21953510 GCF_043380555.1 Nothobranchius furzeri
TACTGGGTTTAGGGGACTATTCTCCAGCAGCAGGGAGGTGAAAGCTGTAGTCCAAAAGACCCCCGCAGGAAACCAGACGGCAATCCGCCCTGTGGCCTGAGGGTGGTTCTGTACGTCAGACAGAGTCCATCCCATCAGCTAACAAAGATCGCCTTCAGACCGTCAACAGGAAGCTTGGAGCCAGACAGCAAGTGACATTTAGGGACAACAATCCTGTGGTGGAGCCCTTCTGTTCAGGCCCAGCGTAAGGTGGAAACATTCACACTGAGCTTTTTAGTCATTTTAATATCCTACTGACATGACCTGTGGGGGTAAACCATTCTTATGCCCCTCCTTACCTGCCGCTGGTGCCCAGGCAGCTCCACCTTGGTCAGCTAGCCGCAGGGCTGCTGTGGCTTCAATGCGGCTCATCACCAGTGTGTGAATATCTGGTGTATTGTAAAGCGCTTTGGGGATTGAAGGACTCGATATAATTACAGGCCATGTCAACATCGCTGCATGTCAGGTACATTTATGGTTTTATTTAAACACGTGCGGCTCCTTTGCCTCTGACATCACAGCGGGACCTGACAGGTGACTATCACACACACACACGTACATTATGATGTTGACACTCCAGCTCAGCGGCAGCCTGGGTCCCCCTGAGACCTCTGATGCCATAGGTACAGTCAGGGATGGGCTGTGAGTCACTAAAACATAAATACCAATAATGAATGGAAGGTAGCTGCTTTAGTTTGCATTTCCAGACACCTGCTGGTAACTCTGCTAATAACCTTCACAGACAGCTGGTGTGATCAGCTCTGAAAAGCATTGATCACAACACGCAGATCATGTTTATTTTTCACGGAGATCGGCCGCAGATTCCTCTTCCGTCGGCATTCTAGGAATCGAAATAAAAAACTTTTAACAATTCTGGGAAAGACTAACGGTCCCGGTTCCTATCGATGCTCGAAACCCAACCCTAGTCATCATGTAGGGATGCTTGATTTTGGCTTTTTTACAGACAGTCGATATCATCTCACTCCTAATTTCTGATATTGTTGTAAACTGGAAGAGATACGTGACATGTCTCGTGCTCATAAGAAAGAAAAACTAAATCATTAGCTACTAACACTGATCTTCTATACTCAGATGACCAGGAATCTGCTCACCTGCAGATGAGGGTCAAATGTTGACATAGATCTGATGTATTTAAGTATATTTAGCAGTGGTCCGAAAGCTTCTCTTGTTAATAACTAAGAGGTGGAACACCTGTGTGTAGGTGTGTAGCATAAATACACAAGTGTTGAGTTGTTAGCTTGGTGGGGTGATTCATTAGCCAGGCCTGGTCTGAATCAGAGTCGTTACGGACAGACCCACAGGTGGACCATGCAGGCCCAACAGGAATCTGGTGAGTAATCTCTCACCAGAACAAGTGACACCAGGCACCAGATCAAACAGGATATATGAGTGATGCAGGGAGTGGCCTTGCAGAAACCTGGTTCATGCCGACCCTCGTCTGGGTGGAGACTATCGCACGTTAACCTAATGATGTCTCATGAAGACAATATTCACTAGTTCATGTAAGAAACCCGATTCATTTTACTGCCTTTTAGTTAAATTACAACTAAAACTGTTTTTAATAAATATCCATGGAAGAGGGAAAGAGCCACTCACAATGGTACAATTGCTTTCTCAGAACTCTTGGATTAAAGTCCGTTTTTCCTGAGATTAAAGTCAGAAATATTTTCTCCCTCCTCCATAAAAATCCTCTATACGAGATTTGTTGTCATAAAAAACCCTGACCTTTTTGTTTCCAATATTAAGCTTTAAAATAAAGACCGAGTTCACATGTGTTTTCAGCACATTTGCAGTGGTCTCTAGTATAAATACATGCCTCTCTGTGGTGGAAAATGTCCCCTGGCACTCCTGTTCCAGGAACTAGAAGTGAGCAAGAGGAGCGGTGAGCTGAAGACAGCAGGCTTTGGAGCCTTAACTGTAGCGTGACTACCACCGACTCGTTTGCTCTGCAAAGTTTTTGTTTCATCTTAAATAACACAAGCCTGGAGGAGTTCTGCTGTGTGGTGGAGTGGCTAATGCCAGCAGTTAGCTTCTACTAGACGAGATGTTCTCTGCCATTTCCTGGATACTAAACCAACAACAGCCTTCCCCATCAGGGCCAACAGGGCGAGTCTATGAATGATAATGTTCAGTGTCATGTAGATCTGACTGGCTTTTCAAATCTGAGCATTTCACTATTGTTTATCGGCGTCTTAATGCAGGAAATAGGGGTGGAAGACTATTTTCATGTTTAGCCTGCATGAAAAACTCAAAGTAACTGAATATATTTCAAAAGTAAGTAAAATACGTGGTATTTAAGAAAAGAATAAAACTTTTACAGAGTGCAAATCTTATTGATATTTGTAGAAAATGATGTAAAAAACAAACAAATAAAACATACTGTTGGTAATTTTAGGCTGTAAACCTGCTTGTTTTGTTTTAACAACCAAAGAGGAGAAAGGAGCTTTGCGTCTTAGCTCGGCAGACGGTTCTATACCAGAACATCGTCAGCGTAATAGGAAGTGTGAAGTTGGGTACTCTGTGATCCCCTGCACTGGTTGGTGGTAGAAATCGGAACAGCAGTAGCTCAAGAGGTAGAGCAGGTTGTCCAGTAATCAGAGGGTTGCAGGTTCCATCTCGGCTCTGACCAGAGAATGCTGCTGTTGTGTCCTTGGGCAAGACACTTAACACGCCTTGCCTGCTGGTGGTGGTCGGAGGGACCGGTGGCGCCATGCACGGCAGCCTCGCCTCTGGCAGTGCGCCCCAGGGCAGCCGTCGCTACATCGTAGCTCATATGAATGTGTGTGTGAATGGGTGAATGACTGATGGTGTTGTGAAGCGGCTTGGGGGGTTGCAGAACCCTAAGAAGGCACTATGCAAATACAGACCATTTACCAAGTATTAAGATCTGCTGTCCGGTTGTTCTACTCACCAACGAGTTCCTTGGGATCCCTTTTTTCAGCTTCAGAGATCTGCAATCAAAGAGAGGGGGAGGAGAGACAAACACACACGTAGGGTTTAGGTCACATGTTGACTGAATTGTTAACTCACTGGTGCTTAGATTTGGGAAAAGGCAGAGGTCTTAAAAAGCCTCTGAGAAGTAAACTCAAGATTTAGAGCAGTACCTTTCATTTAGTGTCCCACTATTTATAGTGGAGGACCTTTTTAGTTTGTGTTTTCATGCTTGGATGATAAACCAGCCTGCAGTTACTCGGTGGCATCAGCACTTGCCTGTTAAACCCAGCAGCCTACACAGTTAGTCACTGGTTCACAGAGCTGATGGAGGGAACAGCGAAGGCCCCAGAGCAGGAGATGGTGGCCAGCAGAAAGACACCAGAAAATGGGGAGCTAAGCCACGCCCATCTACTTCCGCTGTTGAAAAGCTAACGCAAGTCTCATAAGGTTACTTTCTGATCCGTTTGATATGTGCCATGGATTTAATATATGATGTCCGTGGATTTTAAAGACACATTTTGATGCCAACAAAGCGCTTTTTTAACAGGCAGCAAGTTACTAAGATTTTGTGTGAATAAACGTAGAGAACAAATGCTCAACTCACCAAAGTGACATCACTGAACCAAAAACAGAGAAGTAGAAGAAGTAAAATGGCTGGCTTTAGCGAGCTTCATATCGTTCTACCAACATGACAGAATGAGCATTAAAGGTGGAGAAACTACTAATCTGGCCATGTAGTAGGTAGCAGCTACGCTGGGGAGAAGATTCGGCGATGACGCAGCTTTGGGCTTCTTGTACAACGAAGCCTACGTAGCCCTTGGATTTACTGTGGTTATAGTCAGAAATGAGAAAAGACACCAATGGCAGCTGATGAAGAAAATGCCCGGTGGGGCTAATGTGCTAATAGATTCCCTTCCCGGTCCAGTATGAGCATTCACAACTGCCTTTGTCCTTTGTGGCATAGACTCAACAAGGAACTGGAAACATTCCTCAGAGATTTTGGTCCATATCGACATGACTGTAGGGCTGAACGACTTTGGAAAATAACCTTATTGCGATTTTCGTTCTTCAATATGGAAACTGCGGTTTAATTCACGATTATTTTCTCATTTTTCAACTAATGGAAGCAAAAATTATCTATGTAGCTTGTACTGAATATGAACAAGTTTATGTATCTACATATTATATCAACAGGTTTATTTGCCAAGTAGGAGCGCTAACAGCAGTTCTTGAAAAAAAAGAAAGATGTTTGCTTCGTTACCAGATGCCTTTTTTTTTTACTACAGCTAAAATACTACAGCGTCGCACGGTACAGTCGGCATTTAGGTCTTTTTTCCAAATGGTTATTTTTGAGCTGCCTAGTCCCGCCCCTCATGTGCCTCTCTGCCTGTGAGTTACCAGACTCTCTCTCTGTGCAGAATTAAACAGAGGACGAGTCTGGCAGGCCAGGCTATCTGAATGTTGCAGCAGAAATCGAGACTCATCAGATCAGGCAACATTTTTCCAATCTTCTATTGTCCAATTTTAGTGAGTCTGTGCAAATTGTAGTCTCAGTTTCCTGTTCTTAGCTGAGAGTGACACCTGGTGTGGTCTTCTGCTGCTGTAGCCCATCTGCCTCAAGGTTCGATGTGTTGTGTGTTCAGAGATGCTCTTCTGCATTGTAACTAGTGGTTATTTGAGTTACTGTAGCCTAGGGCTGGGAAAATAATCAATAAATCAATTAATCGTACGATAGACAAAAAGGAACTCAATAATTTTTCCAGCCCCAATATATCAAGCTTAAGAAATATTTTAATTATTTATCATTATTGAGGTGCAGTTTTGGTTGTTGACACTGGATAGGCCATTGTATTTGTTGTTTTAGAGAGACAGCGTCTATTTTATTGTTTTTGGTGCAATAATTTCTAATAGAGAGTGAAAGTCCTTATTAAAATATTTTTGGTTTCCATTTTTGGTTCTTTTTTTTAAAACACGGGTAAGGTTTCTCTTTACCTTGCTGACAGGGTTTTTTTGAGTTTGTTTTATTTATTTAGAAGTTCTGGTTCTGGACATTCCAATATTGAACAAAGGTTTATTTGTTGCATTTTAAAAGGTGTACTCGCATTATTATGATACATTAACATTACATAAGTGGTTATTTTGGCCTCGATAATGTCGACAATAAAATTGTTTATCGTCAATAATTTGTTGGACAACATATCGCCCAGCAAAATGTGTTATCGTCTCAGGTCTACAGCAGCCTTTCTATCAGCTTGAACCAGTGCGGCCACTGGCATCAACAAGGCATTTTTACCCACAGAGCAGCCGCTCACTGGATGCTTTCCCTTTTTCAGACCATTCGCTGTAGACCCTACAGATGGTCGTGCATGACAATCCCAAAAGACCAGCAGTTTCTGTAATACTCAGACTAGCCTGTCTGGTACCAACAACCATGCCACGCTTAAAGTCACTTGAATTACCATCCTTCCTCGTTCTGAAGCGGATCGCCTCGACCATGTCTAAATGCCTAAATGCACCGAGTTGCCACCATGTAAGTAAGTAACCTTTATTGCAGAGACATGGTCCAATGAATACATAAAAATCTATACAAGGGAGACATTAAAAAATAAAATAAAAACAGCAAAGATCTGTATCCTACAGGAGACATTCATACCAGTGCTTCCATATTTTAAAAGTGTAGTGTACAGCATGGAACTATACCTAGTGTTAGTATTAGGATGACACTACTCTTGGAGACATTAAGGCGACATAAATTTATACATACAATTTCTTAAAGCAGCTTTCAATGAGCTGACCCCGGCAGATACAAACAGTTCAATGACACTAGTCTATCTTGTCATGTGATGGCTGTTTAGTCATTTGCATTAACGAGCAGTTGGACAGGTATACCCAATAAAGTGACCAGTAAGTGTACACAAACTGACAAGTGAGCAACTAGCTTTTGTTAGCTTAGCATGTTAACAGGAGTGAATATTAAAACAAAGTTGTTAATATAACACAAACACGGCAGACCTTCCCAAGAACGAACCCCACAGCGCTCATCTACCTATGACAGGTTCTATGGGTTTGTGAAAGGTCTCGTCCGTTGTTGCTGCAGTATGAATGAATGCCTTGTGTGCCGTTTTCTGTGGGGAAAAAGCTCTGCTCCTTCTGGTTCAGTGGTAGAGGTTTGTCAGAGGACTGGGGTGGGGGGCAGATTTATGAGTCATGATATGCAAATGTTTGCAAGTCAAGCTGGGCGAGGCCATGGGTGCCAATTTTCCTTGTGACAAAAAAAGACTGCAGCTAACATCAGACCTATGACGGATGATAACTTAGAAGAGACTTAGAGCACCTCGTGATTTTTATCTTGAGAAGCGTTATTTAAAAGATAGTTTTCTTTCTTCCTAGAGAGGAATGCTTCTGCATCGTGTAGAGCCTGAGTGTGAAAAGCTCTATTTAACGGGAGCACCAGATAAATCCCTCTAGCTAGCTAGTTCACGGTGATCATATTGTTAAAATCTCCCATCGGCTCATCTCTAGTAACAGCTCAGTAAAAGACACTAAGCTTTTTCCATGTGGAGCTGAAACAGCCACTAAAGCAGTGTAATAAAACAGTTTCTGAGATGAGAAGCTCTAGTAAATCGAAGGCAGTTTGCAGCAAATACTTTGGCTCAACAAGAGGAGGAGCCTCTAAAATATGCAGCCTGCTGTGCCAACACTGCGAAGGTAACACAGGTTCAGGCAGCAGAACAGTGCTGTTGTTCAGAGAAACCACACCGTCACATAGCAACACAAAGGGCACGCCAGGAATGATCCTGAGCCCATCCAAACGGTGAGGAGGAGGGAGGACAACGGCTGAAAACACAGCCTGTTGGCAGAACCCCAAACAGTCAATGTATAGTAAATACAGCTCCTGCTGAGACAGAGCCAACAAACTCTGATTATTGATCCACAGCTGACATTTGTTTGGCATTTAGATGCCCTTCACATGCTCTGTGCACGTCATCTAGCCGTCTGTCCAGCTGTCCTCATTCCACCATCACCAACACTTGAGAGGCGTAGACTCTTTATAAATATAACATATGGAGGGCTGAATGGGACAGGACGGTAGGTTTTTGGTCTCCGGTTCTGCAGCTGTGGGGTGTCAGGGTTTGATCTGATGGAAGTGTTTTATTTCCAGGTAGAAATAATGGCTCATGAAGATAATTTACATGTAATGACAAAATGTTATTGCATTAGTGCCAGCGGTAGCCTTTTATCATATATTGTGCCTAATGTTGCTCTGGTAAGTGTAAACAGCACAATGCAGGTCTTTTAAAACAAAACTTTAGTGTGTGTGACTTTTGTTCCTGGTGGTGAGTGTATCAGCAAAGAGTAAAGGCAGGCAGTGAAGGCACATCGAGGAGGGGACACATGCATGTGGTCCAAGCATCGACATAGAAATATAAGTAGGGGCTGCATGACTTAATTTTTTTTAAAGTCGACAGTCAAGTAATGAAAATCGAGTCGACTTTGACTAGTCGTTGATGATGTCATACACCTGAAGCGGGTTGGTTCGCTGGAGTTTTTGACAATTAAAATTGTGCCCACATTTTCAAAGTTAAACATTTCTTTTACCAACGGTAGTTTCTGCATCTATACTGCTCTGCTTCAGCCCTCTCCCCCCTCCCCCTGCTTCAGCCCTCTCCCCCCTCCCCCTGCTTCAGGCCCCCCCCCCTCCCCCTGCGCAGCGGCCGCAAACTCACTGATGCGCCTGCAGCCTCTCAGAGTTCCTGCTGCTCTAAACATTAAAATAATTATTTCATGTTCTGTTCCTCACTTCTGATTACCTTCAATGGTGTCTGTTTGTTGCAACCAGCAGGTACAAAAACTAACGTGTTTTTATTTGACTATTTTTCTGTCCTGCCTGTTTATTATCTTCCTGCATCTCCTCTCAATCCTAAAGAGAAACTGCTACCTGGGGTCATATATTTTTACCTTATGAGTTACCTTTGAACTGCAGTTCTAAAAGATCTACCGACCGCAAAAACAGCGGAGTGCACGCCGGCCGCATCAGTTAGGTGCGTCACCGGAGGACAAAACAGGTGATGCGCTCCGCTCCACAGCAGCGAAACGCATCAGGCACAAATAAAAGACAGGAAACATAAAAGGAAATGAGCCGACATGAACGATTGCGTGTTAAATTAGTTTTTGAGGTGGCGACATGTGATTTGATAATGTTACTGTGGCCGTGCTCAGGACGCAGATGTCTGGAGCGCGTCAACGATCAGAGCTTTGCATACGCAAGCTGGTTAAGGTTAGGATGGGGGTGAGGGGAAGGTTAAATTGCAAGAGGGTAAACGTCCCAATTTGGTTAAATGTCCGTTTTACTGCGGGTGTCGGTACCGACGCTCTGGCACAGCGCGTTGCCTCCTGACGCGCAGGAGCTTGTCACCTGCTGTCTTTTCCGAGGACTGCGTCTTGTCGGTCATTATCACGTGACAGCGACTAGTCGACGATAGGGCTGTAGCGAAGCCTCGACGAAGTCGACGGCTCGATTCTAAAAATTTGTCGACGTCAGATCCGGAAGTCGACGCACCGCGCCCACTTGTTGCATCCCCAGGAGTTTGTAAATAGAGGAAGAATCTGCCTGTTTTTCCTCTAGTTCGCCCTCTTCTCCGCCTTCACTAACATCTCCGCCAAATACCGAAGACCCGGAACAACGTCCGTCCACTACTAGATTATTTTCCTGTTTTGCCCGCCTTCGTCTCCCGGCAACGGGCAACAACTTCCGGGGTCAGATGCGCTGCTTCGTGTCTATCGCAGATGTAGAAAATCACCGGGAGCGCTTCTCCCTTCATTAAGGAGCTTCTTTCAGACATGAGGAGAGCTGTTTTGGTGGTAGCAGTCTCTCCTCCGTGCTGGTCTGTTTGCTGCTGGGTGTTTTTGGTTTATTTAAACTTGGTAACTTGAACTTAATGTTGGTAAAGCTACTGTTAGCATCTTCGCTAACAGCTTCTTGCGTTGGGATAAGCTGTTACGTTTTGGTTTAGAGTTCATATTTTTTGTGGTGTAGATCTCCCTTTTATTACATTTAGAGTGTTGTGGGTTTTCGGTTTAGTGTAAAATATCACCTTGAGTTTGGTTTAACCCGTAAGACCACTCGCCTCAGGCACATAAGTGACCAAAACAAAGCAGCATGGAGACACTCCATCTTCTACCACCTCTCAGGCAGCAGCCTGCACTCCCAAGTTCTACATGTCACCAGAACATAACCAACCGCAACACAATAAACGCAGTGTTATACAAAATGGAAGGCCTGTAGTGTTTATTCTCTTACAGTAAGAATTTATCAATTTTTTTGAGGAATTTATTTGAGATTTTCTGGTTTTTGTTAATTGTGCAATAGAAAAATAAACATTAGATTAATTTTCTAAATAGTCATTAGAATAGTCGACTATTCGATAAAATAATCGTCAGAATAATCGTTTTAAAAATAATCGTTTACCCCCAGCCCTAGTCGACGACAGGCATAAAAAGTCACTACAGAGCGGTGAAGTCGACTAGTCGATACAACCCCTAGGTCCAAGTGGTGGTTCCCAAACATTTCATATTTTAAACCAGCAAAAAAGGAAAACTGAATCTAACTGTTGGGTAATCATACAAACTTCACTAATAAGGCACTCATGATATCTCTTCAATCAGTAGATATTAGGGCTGGGCAACAAATCGAAAATTTATTGCTATCGAAATTTCAGACTTTTATCGAGATCATTTTTCCCCATTACAATACATTTGATAATAAAAAATGAATGTGTGTAGGTTGGCAACATTCATGTCCCTTTAGGAAGCTGTGCCACCTCCAGTCACTAAAAATGTGACTCAATGTAATACATGTGACAGCCCCATCTAGTGGAGAACTTTGATTCTACGCATACCTGTAGTTATCGTCCATTTAACGTTATTGAGGTGAAATCCTCATTATATCGTGATACTGATTTTAGGCCATATCGCCCAGTCCTAGTAGATATTAAATATCTTTGTTAGACATTTGTAGTATTTCAATAGTGTCCAGTCCTGCTCCTCCAGGGCTACCGTCCAACAGAGGTTTCTCTGCTCCTACACACCAGGGGTCTCATTTATCAAACATGGCATAGAATCCTTACTAAAACCGTACTTGAGCTCAGCAAAAAAATGTACTAACGCCAAGTAGGTTTGTGATCTATCAAACATGGAGTACACACAGCTGCACGCAATCTCCACTTCATAAATCAGAGACTAACGAGAATGTTTCTCAGCTGCATTTTAGTCACATCCCGCCCTCACCACGCCCACTTACTGCCATAAATAGTCAATGCAAAGTGCCTTGTGGATCTCATGCATATACATAATCCGGCTGTTGCAACGCTCCGCCAATGACATGGTGACCGTAGATCAAGGCAGATCAAGGAAGCGCAATTTCACACAAGCAGAAGTTGAGGTACTTGTGGGTGAGGTGGAGAAATGAAAGGAAGTGCTTTTGCAAAACAAATAAGAGAAAATCCACGGAGTGGCACAGCGTTGCTGAAGCCGTCAATGCTGAGTTCTTCAGAGAGATCTGTGGCGCATATAAAAAAATGGGTCCAATCGGGATTAGATCCCCAGACTCCTGGGTGAAAGTCACACGTGCTAACCAGTCAGCCAAACAGAGATCTCCCCTGTACAAGTAGCCAGGACGCATGATCAATCGGGTCACAGTGACAGGACACACACTGTCACAGACGCATGACGTTCTGTCTCAATCTGTCCCCCTGCTGATATTCTGCATCCAGTATTCTGCGCTTCAGGCTGTGTGTGTGTGCGCGCTCATGTGTGTGTGTGTGTGTGAGAGTGTGTGCGGATGTGTGTGCGTGTGGGGGTCTTGTTCTGTGTGAAAACGAAGCGGTACAAGTGATAATGCTGCAGGATTTCATAATTGTATCTTCTGAGCAGCAGCACTGCAGATGCTCTCCATGTCCAACAGGTGTGTAAGCCAGGTCCTTAGTTAACTTAAAGTAGCGCACATTTTTCCGCTAAGTTTTCTTTCATGAATCCCAAATTTTGCATGGAAAGTTGCTTACGCAGTTTTCCGACCCCGTTTTGTGCGTAAGCAAGCTTGATAAATGAGGCCCCTGAGTGTCATCAGTAGGTGAGTAACAGACTTCTGCAGAGCTTGGTGAGCTGCTCAACAGGTAATCAGGTGTGTTGGATCAGGTAAACCATGAAAACATGTCTGATTGTCCACCTTAAAGGCCCGGGTTAGACACCACTGGAAAATACCCACGCTTGCTTTAGCCTTATTGGTGTCTCTAGTATTGCGGTGTAAGATGGATGTTGTAGAATTATATACATGCACATACCATCATCATCCACACGCCAATGTCAAAACACATCAATGGAAGTACATCTTACCCGTCTAAATCCCATCAGCATCGTCACTATTACACATTTCCTTGACATACAGAGACAGTTGTGAGGCTCTATTGCTCGCCCTTAATGTGACAGGATGCTGATTTCAGACCTTTACTGCATCAAGACCAACAATAACTATTATTTATTAACCCACAAGACTACTGAGCTGTACACAACTACAGAAACCACTTAACTCTAAATAATTATTTTACTGTACCTCTCTAAAAAGATGTAGCACAAGAGAGTTTACATTTACATCTAACATGAATGATTTCAGACATCATCATTACAGCAGACTGCACCCATACCAAACACAAGTTGTTAATAGCCACAGGCTAAGACAACATCCAGTCCCCCAACCAGAAACAAAGCATGTCATACAGAAAACTTTCATTTGGAATAACATGTAAGAACAGGAGTTGTTGTGAAACCGTGTCACGATTAGCATAACGCTTACATTGCTACTGCTGTTATCTCCTCTACTTGGCTCATTTAGGAGACAACACTCAGAGCTTATCAGACTTCTGTTTATCAAAGACACTTTGTAACGACAAGCCTCAAAGTGAGGGCAGCTTCTCTGACTGGAGGTTGAGAGAGAGAGAGAGACAGTGGGAGAGAGAGAGACGGACACAAAGAAGGAGAGCGAGACATGGAGATGGTGAGAGGGAGCGACAGAGAAAGAGCACGTGAAATGATTACCTCAGTGAACACACACGCAGAGTTAACAAGGAGAGTGGTGATCTCTAACAAACACTCACTAGTGGTTCCAGACATAAACATCGGTGGTGGAGGAACTTGAGTCCAATAGCCCAGCCAGCTCGTTCCACCACAGACGTGAACCCACAGCACCATCTAGTGAACAGAACCATTATCTAACCCACAACAGTTAGCTGTTCAAATACCTCAACATCATCTTCGTCCCTCCCCTCGTCTGATTTGTCCATTTCCTATAAAAACAAAAACGTAAAGGGTTAACACTGTAAGGATCAGAGGTGGGAGGAAAAGGACAGGTACCAGGGAGTAAAGAGCAGACAGCAACCACTGGGGTTTTAAGGTTCAGACACATTCCCAGTAGTGAAACTGACCAGGTCTGGAAAAAGATAGATTTTTACTCTGACACACGGTGCCGTGTACATGAGCATGGAAAGAAAAAACATGAACTATTCCACCTCTGAGGCTTGAAGGTTTACGGTTTCTGTGAATGTACCATCATTATGTCTACGGTTCCAAAAGTCTTCAGAGATGAGCAGAAATAAATGTCACCTGTGAAACAGGAATATGCAGCATTCTTCATGTCACCTTGCTGTACTCTGCTGTGGTCAGACGTTTACACACTAATCTGGGATACCATTTCCTGTTAAGTATGGCCATTTACACCATGGTCAGCTCAGGCTGGCCCTGCTAGGACCATGGCATCTGCATTGGCCATGTAGAGCCAACTGCTTCCCTGTGGTTTGTGTCATGCCGGGCCAATCATACACACACACCTATGGGCAGCTTGGCCAGGAAACGCAGACTCTGGGGTTTCCAGAGCATCTCCACAACTCAAACACAACTTAAAATAATACCTGCTAGAATATTTTCACTATAACTGATGTAAATGTAATAGCCACACACTAATCAGTGGTAAAATTTGGGTTGAAGCTGTTTGTGTTTCATTATAATTTCATTTATTTAGCTTTTTATTTGGTTCAACCAGTGATTTTTGGAGTCTCTGCTGTTGCAACTCTGTGGGTAATAATTAGAAAAGACCCCTGACCTTGGAGGACCAAAGGTGCCACAATAACATGAATTATTTTATTTTCAAAATTTTAACTAAAGTCATAAATACTTTTAATACAATTTTAAAAGTACCAGAAATAATTTTATTTGTAAATTTACAATTATTTCACAAAAAAGAGAAATTTAATGAGAACAGGGAACTCCGGGGTGATGGTTAAAATGCTGTTTTAGTTGGTAACAAAGAAAACAACAGACTGATAAAGTGGGTTAGTAAAACACCATGAAGCATCAACCACGCTACGGTCACTTCACACGAAAACTGAAATTTCCTTCCATTGTGTGCTGTACAAAGCCTGAATGAAAGGACGATGAGCATGTTATTGTCTACCTATCTGATGTTAGAAAGACCTATGATATGACGTCTTATGGTGTTTTGGGACGGATGCAAACGTTAAAATCTTCCCAACTTTATTTACTTTTGTTTAAAACAAAACACAAACAAGTGAACTACAACAAAAACCTGAACTAGAAGGAGCTCCAATACTGACCGAATGACTGTCTCTGCTGTCTTCATCTTCGGAGCTTTTGTCATCGGCGATCTTGGTTTGGATCAGGTCATCATCGCCGTAGTAATGTATGAGACTACCAGCTCCTCTCAGCACTGGCAGAAAGAGGAAATCATCAAACAGGTACGTCAGGACTTGGATTTTGTTTTTAATCACGGTAACTAGTATTTATATCCCATCCATTTCACTAAGACTGAATGCAGAACTAACCAAACAGGTGTTCCGTCAAGAAATGTTTAAGTACATTATAGCTGCAACAGTTTCCTGCTGACATGGTTTTGTCTGTCAGCAGACACTAGCCATGCTCATATTTAAAATCAAATCCTAATCCAACTGTACTGGAATCCAAATAAATATATTCAATAGTTGGGGGTACAAAGAAAATCTCTTAATCTAAGAAGAGCACCAGAATTGATTATTTCTACACCTATCACAACATTCAACCATGCCAATATCATCTAGCTTCATATACTTAGGGATCAAAGAGTAATAAGAAGTTAGCACACGTGAAAGAAGAGTTCTGTTGAATCAGGTAAATCCTCTGAACAGTAAACACCGTCTCCTCCTCCATGGGTTCGGGTAATGGGCAAAGGCATCTTTACTTTAAACTATCTCCACTAGTTATATTCAGTCATCAGAGAAGATAACGCGTCTCCTCCAAGACAAGATCAAAGCATTATATGTTCCAGTAAGTGTCCTGGAATGTCATTGCTTAAAACAACTTGGCGGAGGAACATTTCTCAACATAACACCGCACTTTTAAAAGTTAAATAAGATTAAAAGACACTTGGGCATTCAAACATTCAACTTCCGCTTACAAAGCATGAACGATACGCACAGAAGTAGCACCTGTTTTGACAAAAAACACTCTTAATTATCTGAGATGTCAACATTGTTTAAATAACTAGTATAAGTAGTATAAAATGAGCCCACTGGACGCGTTGGGTTAGCTAGAAGCAAACATTAGCCTCGACATTAGCGCTCCACGCTCGCTACTAACTGAGAATGACGGCGTTTTACTGTTACTCGAGCAGACAAAGTACCACAACACACCTAAATCTTCAGGTTCGGGGTCTGAGTCTGGTTCCGAATCGTCTCCATAGACGGCTAAAGACGACAGCAAAGAACTCTTTTTACCGCTCGCCATTACTGTTCGTCGCATACGTTTGGTTTGGTCGCAGCTTAATTACGTCAGAACAACGTCAGGTCTGTCGCTTCCGCCCGCTGTCTGAACTTTTATGTATTTTATGAAAATGATTTGGTGTATTGCAAGTGGATAGTTAGTTTTTAGACCAGTCCATCTCTGTGCTGTTGTTATTTATAAACAGATTAAATAAGTTATTAAGCTATAAGTTATTACACAAACACAGGGAGAAGGATGTCGCTGCAGACACAGATTCAGGCCGTCAGCTTCAGGCTTGTATTGTTTTAGTTATAACTAAAGTGAAAAAGTCATCATCTACCACTATCTAATGGAATTGTGACAGCAGACTGAACCTGCAGCATCAAGGACTGTGTGTGCTGGTAGACATCCATCTGTTTCCAGTGCAACAGCTGACAAGGGCATGGGTCCAGCTGGTCAACTAGTGAGAACATTTATACATCAATGTTTTTTTTTTTAATTTAGTTTTTACCTTTTAAGCTGTATTCTGACAAGTACACTCTTAAAAACACTGTTTCCTTTTAGCATTAATTTTAAACACTTTTATCTCTTCTCTACCAGAACTGATAGCCTGGTCAGCCCCATGCTTCCTTATTTTCTTTTGTGAGGACGAGTGTGTCAGGCCAGGCTATAGAACTGATGCCTTGCGATGATTGATGAACTGTTCCTGCTGTACCTGTCTCTATAGGAGACCGTTTCAACATTCATCAACTCTCGGCTCCCCTGCTCACCATAGGGAGTAGAGCATCCAGTCGCTCTGCTCCCCACCTCTGAAATTCTCTCCTCGACCTTTGCATCACTCACTCTCTTGCAGTTTTTAAATCAAAACTCAAAACCCACCTTTTCAGACAAGCTTTTACCACCTAGTTTTAAGTTTTCTTAACGTCATTTAAATGTTAACAACTTAGTGTCTTTACATATTTATGTACTGTGTTTATCTTGTTTTATTTTATGCCCGTTGTTGTAAAGTGTCCTTGGGTGTCAATAAAAGACAGTTTTTAAATTAAATGTATTATTATTATTATTATTATTATTATTATTATTATTATTATTAATGTTGTTGTTATTTGACCCTCAGCAGAATCATCAGAACCTGGATCAATTTTCTGTACACCTTACTTGGCACAGTGTCTCCTGATGCGATTGAAGCCGTAACACCCAGTGTGTTTGGAAAGTACTCTGATACCCAAGTCATTGTTGACTGTAGGGAGATGAGATGTCAGACACCTTCGTCATCACTCTAACAGCGTGAGATATTTTCACAGAATAAATCCCACTGTGCACTGAAAGTATTGGTAGGTGTGGTAGGTGCCCTCACGTTTGTTTCACCACCGTGTTCTGGCTGTTTAGGTGACCTGGCGTCATCCCCTCTCTGGATGAAGACATGACCGTTATGGTGGACCATGGCTTCAGAGTAGATGACCTGGCGCCTTTTCTCAGTATAAACTTACAGCTGACACACGATGAAGTGCTTCTTACACAGACATTACACAGTTAAGGATACATGTGAAAAGGGTCATTGGACGCATCAAGGAGAACAAAATACTTGACACCATCATCCCTCTAACCCTTGCTGGCAGTGCTTACCAGCTTTTTTGCTGTAGTCTGCCTCCTGAGTAACTATGAAAACAAAGCCAGGGCTACAGAAAAACTGAGTTAAGATGCACAGGGTCCCGTCCTGGAGAGCCACTATCCTGCATTCTTTCTGCAGCACGCCTGAAAAACATGAATAACTTGTTACTATCTCTCTGCAGAGCTGAATGACACGCTAATGAGGGAATGAAGTCATTTGATTCAGGTGTGTTGGAGCAGCGATGCAGTTTAAAGTTCATAAATGCACAGGACAGGTGCATGAATTTTGACATGTGTTAACTGCACTTTAAAGAGTTCATTAGTAGAGCTACTAGCTATTGCCACTCAGTTACAAGGATGAGCTGTTATAATGAAATTGAAATATGTAATTGCAGCCTCTGGAATATAAAAATAGTAAAAAATGTTTGTTTGGTAACTTCCTGTGTACACATAGCGAAAAGCTTGTTATGAATGATACGTTTTTAAATTCAAATAAATTTAAGATGTAGATTTTCTTCAATCTTTGCAAGAAAATCAAAGAGCTTATTTCATCAGAGCTCTGGCAGATCCTCTCCGCCACAGTGTTCGACCCTGGTGCTCTACTCACAGCGCATGATGCTAGTGGGTGGGGCTTCGGCGCTGCTGATGACGGTCATCTGAGTGAACGTTTGATGTGCAGTGCCTTTACAAAACCCTCAATGACCTTGAATGATCAAGTAAACGAAGCTTCTTGTGGTGAACCTTTGGGCAAAACAATGGGCTGGAACGCCTCATTGTCCCATGAAGCTTCATTTGGCATCGCTACCAAGAAGGAGGCAGGTTAACTCCAAAATACTTTTAATAAAAAACTGAAGCACTCAGAATAAAGCAGGAACCAACAGGGTGGGGTTAACAGAAGGATCTGACAAGTCAGGGATGAAGCAAGGAGCTACTGAACTATGGGATGGTGACTGCAAACAGGTGAGCTGACGGCGGACAGGTATGCACCTTCACCTGGGGAGTTGAGGGAAAACCAAACCGAACCGACGACAGAAGCAGATTCTCCCTGAAGCACAAAGAAGTTTTAAACAGGTCATGTTTCGCTTTTCAAAGCCAAATACATGAAACAACAATTAAAAATGTCCTTTTAAATTGAAAGTTTCAATAATAACACAATTCACTATGTAATTACATAACAATTAAAAACGTATATATACATTTGGAACTGCTTATATCCTCCACTAGTGGGCTAAGGAACCATGTAGGACTTCATAAAGTATATTTAAATTTTACAAAAAAAAATTATTTGGCCGTCTAAAAAAAAACTAGAACAAAAGTTACCAGCGTTGCTTTTAATTTCACACCTTTAAATTACAATAAGATAAGACTATTTATCCCACAGTGGGGACATTTGTGCGTTACCACAACTCAGACCAATGGCCAAGGAGTACAAAAGTGACCAAGAATGCAAAATAAAAAGACAAGACACTAAATACAAGAGTAGTTACATGTAGACACGTGCACAGTGAGCATTAGGGTTGGGAAACATGGTGGAAGTAACGGTACATAAACAGTATCAGCTGTTCTGCTACCTCTTCTTTTTACTGTCCAAGCTAATAATAAGCTAAGCTAATGCATTTTGAAAAATACAAAAATACAAAAAAATAATAATTTTTTTTGTTTTATACCAATAAGCTACAGCTCTGTGTGGGACCAAAGGAAATAGCTTGCATTACTTTATTTTATAGTTTTGGATATTTGGTACCATCCTCACTCATCACCTAATCAAGCATTAAAAGGAAATTAAGTCGTGATGTGAAGCTAATATTTTCTCCTGTGATTATTATTCTGATTTTATTTTCTCTCATTAAGTCGGAAACAAGAGGTTGTCATTTAGATTTGTACTTTAGAGCAGGATTTAACACCCTGGTGTGAAAATATTTTCCAAAATTGGAACATACCTTTGAGTCATAAACTTTACTTTGAAAGTCACATGCCTGTCACCCCGCTCACGTTTAAATCGCTGCATTATCCCTTAGCTCTTTCTTCCTCTCTTGCGTCCTTTCCTGCGTGTCGTGGCAGCGTCCATAAAGAAGAGCAAAGAGAACCAGAGACAGCACTCCTAGAACGAACACCACCATGACCACGAAGCCACCCAGCGCCCATGGCTCCTGCTGCAGACGGTGCAGGAACAGCTCAGCCAAGTCATCAAAGGAACCCGGGCGACTCGGCTGCTCCAGCACACTGCACAGGAAGGTAAAGCAGACAGAAATTCAACCCTCAACCCTTGTGGATGGTTTTGTTCACCTAATCAATGATCATTTGAAAGTAGTACGTTTTATTTACTCAAGCTATCGTTGCTGATCTGAAACATTTCGGCCCACAGGAGTCACTGCTCCTGGTCTGTGGAACAATCAGCGCCTGCATGTAGAGTCTGAAACACGAATACCCTCCTCCTGCTCAAGTAGACCATGACACTTTGATTTTATTGGTGTTTTATATAACTGTAGTGAACCTGAATAGGCTCTTTTAATTATGTAGAGTAATGGTTTATGCTCTTTTATGAAAGAGGAACCATCCTACATATTTTATAGTTTAAAGATGACTCAAAGGTTGTTTTCATCGATAAACTGTCGATAATATCCGTGGGTCTGTGTTTCAGTTCAATGAAGAGACAAGTTTGAAAGTTAAAAGATTTAATTCTTCAGATTAACCTAATGATTTTGAAATGACAAGCATATGAAACAACAATCAACATTGGCAACTTTGTTGAACAATCTTTAACAGGTGATATTGTAAACTTGCTCAAATAGACCTTGTTTTGGAGGTGCTGAAGATTGAGAGTGATGTGATGTGATTATGGATGCGTGTGTGCAAAATGTAGTGAAAATTGAGAATAAGGTGAGGTGAATGCGTGTGTGTATCTGATTTTGCTTCAGGAAGAAACAGGTGTCTGAGTGAAAAGTGATGGTTTGAATAAACTTAGGTTTTGTTGGAAAAGATGCATCAGATGCTATCTGTCGTGGACTGCCTCACCGTATTCGGACCCTCTTTTAGACCCGGGACGTCGAAGGACGAAGCTTCATCCAGGGGTGACACCTCGGCTGGCAGAGAAGACGAAGGCGTGCTGTGACCCGGTCCAGAGATGACCTCGGTACACGTTGATAATAAAGCGTTTGCAGATGCGCTTTCTTAAGTTAATTACTCAGAAAATCAAAAGACTCGGGACGAGTCTGCGTTAGCGGTTGTAATTCAGCTGTCCTGTCTGGCTTGGCAGGAACAGCGTGAGGGAGGGGGGGGTGGGGGTGGGGGGGGGGGGGGGGGGAAGGAGCCGGTGGGCTCCGTTCCCCCGTTAGCGGTTGTTCACACGTCCTCTCTCTCTCGTTGACCAACTCGAACTGAATCATAAGACTGAAACTTACCAAAAGCCTTTCTCTTCTCAAAGCAAAACTTGTGCGTCAGCAAATGTGTTTTGGAGTTTACTGTGAGAGAGTGTGTGTGTGTGAGTGAGTGTTTGAGTGTGTGAAGGTCACCACTAAAATATCTTCAAACATTATTTAATTAAGTATGGATTCATTATAGTTATGATTACCCAAAGCATAATAATCATTCATTTGATTAAAACACATTTATAATGAGTAAAATGGTAAAATGATTATTTAGCATTAATAAACAAAAGAAGCGTAAGACTCTATTATGACTAGCTTTTCCATGGGAACACATCTTCTGGCACTGCAGGTGTTCAGATGTTATTGTTTCTCCCAGACTCGCTGGCGTTCAGGTCTTAATCTGTGGGTGAAAGTTCTCAGCGACCCAGCTCTTGACCCAGCCGAGTCAAATGACCTTTGGCACAGAAAACCCATATTTCCTCACGTTACATTCCCCCCTTTCACTCAGACACCTGTTTCTTCCTGAAGCAAAATCAGATACACACACGCATTCACCTCATCTTATTCTCAATTTTCACTACATTTTGCACACACGCATCCATAATCACATCACATCACTCTCAATCTTCAGCACCTCCAAAACAAGGTCTATTTGAGCAAGTTTACAATATCACCTGTTAAAGATTGTTCAACAAAGTTGCCAATGTTGATTGTTGTTTCATATGCTTGTCATTTCAAAATTATTAGGTAAATTTGAAGAATTAAATCTTTTAACTTTCAAACTTGTCTCTTCATTGAACTGAAACACAGACCCACGGATATTATCGACAGTTTATCGATGAAAACAACCTTTGAGTCTTCTTAAAACTATAAAATATGTAGGATGGTTCCTATTTCATAAAAGAGCATAAACCATTACTCTACATAATTAAAAGAGCCTATTCAGGTTCACTACATAACGCCTTTAGTTTCTACTGTTCTCCATCACCGGTGTCTCTTTGTCCCTCAGGAGACTGTTTCACTTGTTCTTTAGTGAAATGCTTTGCTGCTCATCACATCTTTCTTCATTTATTCTAGCTGGTAAACAAAATGGACATTGATGAGTTTTCCTTTAAAGCAGACAGAATATAATCTGGGAAAGCTTTCTATAAAATGAACACATGCTTCTGTGAGGGTCTCGTTGGTGTTCTGGAGCTCACCTGACCATGGCCGTGTCCTGTAAGGTGATCCAACCACAGCTCAGTGAGCCCCAACACACCGGCTGAGAACAACCAGCTTCAGGTCCACGCAAAGCTCTGAAACTAGTGAAATAGTTCAAAGAATGATGTCCACTATGGCAGAGAGTGGAGGCAGCTCCTGCCTTGCTCCAGGGCGAGAGTGACTGAGTCATTGTGGGCACAGGGAAATGAAAACAACCACCCCTGGTTAATGTTTAAACAAAAGAGGAACGGTATGATGAGGTGACCACCATTCTCTCATGGCCTTCTTGTCTGAGGTTTGGATTCAGCAGCAGCAAAGTTGTTAACATACAATAAAACTTTATTTGTTCAAATACAAAGAACTTTTATTACATTTAACCCGTAAGCACATTCTACGGTGACACTGACTCTGCATCACTTCTGCTTGCTCTCAGCACATCTGGAGCAACAAGCAGATCAGATATAAATCATAAGAATGTCTTACATCCGAAAGCCAACAGAGGGAGCACTTCCTTCCATTTTTTAAGGTGTGGATCATCGTTTAATCAGTACATTTGCAGAGGTCTCTAGTAGGAGTTTAATCAGTACATTTGCAGAGGTCTCTAGCAGGAGTTTAATCAGTACATTTGCAGAGGTCTCTAGCAGGAGTTTAATCAGTACATTTGCAGAGGTCTCTAGCAGGAGTTTAATCAGTACATTTGCAGAGGTCTCTAGCAGGAGTTTAATCAGTACATTTGCAGAGGTCTCTAGCAGGAGTTTAATCAGTACATTTGCAGAGGTCTCTAGCAGGAGTTTAATCAGTACATTTGCAGAGGTCTCTAGTAGGAGTTTAATCAGTACATTTGCAGAGGTCTCTAGTAGGAGTTTAATCAGTACATTTGCAGAGGTCTCTAGTAGGAGTTTAATCAGTACATTTGCAGAGGTCTCTAGTAGGAGTTTAATCAGTACATTTGCAGAGGTCTCTAGTAGGAGTTTAATCAGTACATTTGCAGAGGTCTCTAGCAGGAGTTTAATCAGTACATTTGCAGAGGTCTCTAGCAGGAGTTTAATCAGTACATTTGCAGAGGTCTCTAGTAGGAGTTTAATCAGTACATTTGCAGCGGTCTCTAGTAGGAGTTTAATCAGTACATTTGCAGAGGTCTCTAGTAGGAGTTTAATCAGTACATTTGCAGCGGTCTCTAGTAGGAGTTTAATCAGTACATTTGCAGAGGTCTCTAGTAGGAGTTTAATCAGTACATTTGCAGAGGTCTCTAGCAGGAGTTTAATCAGTACATTTGCAGAGGTCTCTAGCAGGAGTTTAATCAGTACATTTGCAGAGGTCTCTAGTAGGAGTTTAATCAGTACATTTGCAGAGGTCTCTAGCAGGAGTTTAATCAGTACATTTGCAGAGGTCTCTAGCAGGAGTTTAATCAGTACATTTGCAGAGGTCTCTAGTAGGAGTTTAATCAGTACATTTGCAGAGGTCTCTAGTAGGAGTTTAATCAGTACATTTGCAGAGGTCTCTAGCAGGAGTTTAATCAGTACATTTGCACAGGTCTCTAGTAGGAGTTTAATCAGTACATTTGCAGAGGTCTCTAGCAGGAGTTTAATCAGTACATTTGCAGAGGTCTCTAGTAGGAGTTTAATCAGTACATTTGCAGAGGTCTCTAGTAGGAGTTTAATCAGTACATTTGCAGAGGTCTCTAGTAGGAGTTTAATCAGTACATTTGCAGAGGTCTCTAGCAGGAGTTTAATCAGTACATTTGCAGAGGTCTCTAGTAGGAGTTTAATCAGTACATTTGCAGAGGTCTCTAGCAGGAGTTTAATCAGTACATTTGCAGAGGTCTCTAGTAGGAGTTTAATCAGTACATTTGCAGAGGTCTCTAGCAGGAGTTTAATCAGTACATTTGCAGAGGTCTCTAGCAGGAGTTTAATCAGTACATTTGCAGAGGTCTCTAGTAGGAGTTTAATCAGTACATTTGCAGAGGTCTCTAGCAGGAGTTTAATCAGTACATTTGCAGAGGTCTCTAGCAGGAGTTTAATCAGTACATTTGCAGAGGTCTCTAGCAGGAGTTTAATCAGTACATTTGCAGAGGTCTCTAGTAGGAGTTTAATCAGTACATTTGCAGAGGTCTCTAGTAGGAGTTTAATCAGTACATTTGCAGAGGTCTCTAGCAGGAGTTTAATCAGTACATTTGCAGAGGTCTCTAGCAGGAGTTTAATCAGTACATTTGCAGAGGTCTCTAGTAGGAGTTTAATCAGTACATTTGCAGAGGTCTCTAGTAGGAGTTTAATCAGTACATTTGCAGAGGTCTCTAGCAGGAGTTTAATCAGTACATTTGCACAGGTCTCTAGTAGGAGTTTAATCAGTACATTTGCAGAGGTCTCTAGTAGGAGTTTAATCAGTACATTTGCAGAGGTCTCTAGTAGGAGTTTAATCAGTACATTTGCAGAGGTCTCTAGCAGGAGTTTAATCAGTACATTTGCAGAGGTCTCTAGTAGGAGTTTAATCAGTACATTTGCAGAGGTCTCTAGTAGGAGTTTAATCAGTACATTTGCAGAGGTCTCTAGCAGGAGTTTAATCAGTACATTTGCAGAGGTCTCTAGTAGGAGTTTAATCAGTACATTTGCAGAGGTCTCTAGCAGGAGTTTAATCAGTACATTTGCAGAGGTCTCTAGCAGGAGTTTAATCAGTACATTTGCAGAGGTCTCTAGTAGGAGTTTAATCAGTACATTTGCAGAGGTCTCTAGCAGGAGTTTAATCAGTACATTTGCAGAGGTCTCTAGTAGGAGTTTAATCAGTACATTTGCAGAGGTCTCTAGTAGGAGTTTAATCAGTACATTTGCAGAGGTCTCTAGCAGGAGTTTAATCAGTACATTTGCAGAGGTCTCTAGCAGGAGTTTAATCAGTACATTTGCAGAGGTCTCTAGTAGGAGTTTAATCAGTACATTTGCAGAGGTCTCTAGTAGGAGTTTAATCAGTACATTTGCAGAGGTCTCTAGTAGGAGTTTAATCAGTACATTTGCAGAGGTCTCTAGCAGGAGTTTAATCAGTACATTTGCAGAGGTCTCTAGTAGGAGTTTAATCAGTACAATTGCAGAGGTCTCTAGCAGGAGTTTAATCAGTACATTTGCAGAGGTCTCTAGTAGGAGTTTAATCAGTACATTTGCAGAGGTCTCTAGTAGGAGTTTAATCAGTACATTTGCAGAGGTCTCTAGCAGGAGTTTAATCAGTACATTTGCAGAGGTCTCTAGCAGGAGTTTAATCAGTACATTTGCAGAGGTCTCTAGCAGGAGTTTAATCAGTACATTTGCAGAGGTCTCTAGCAGGAGTTTAATCAGTACATTTGCAGAGGTCTCTAGTAGGAGTTTAATCAGTACATTTGCAGAGGTCTCTAGCAGGAGTTTAATCAGTACATTTGCAGAGGTCTCTAGTAGGAGTTTAATCAGTACATTTGCAGAGGTCTCTAGCAGGAGTTTAATCAGTACATTTGCAGAGGTCTCTAGTAGGAGTTTAATCAGTACATTTGCAGAGGTCTCTAGCAGGAGTTCAATCAGTACATTTGCAGAGGTCTCTAGTAGGAGTTTAATCAGTACATTTGCAGAGGTCTCTAGTAGGAGTTTAATCAGTACATTTGCAGAGGTCTCTAGCAGGAGTTTAATCAGTACATTTGCAGAGGTCTCTAGCAGGAGTTTAATCAGTACATTTGCAGAGGTCTCTAGTAGGAGTTTAATCAGTACATTTGCAGAGGTCTCTAGCAGGAGTTTAATCAGTACATTTGCAGAGGTCTCTAGCAGGAGTTTAATCAGTACATTTGCAGAGGTCTCTAGCAGGAGTTTAATCAGTACATTTGCAGAGGTCTCTAGTAGGAGTTTAATCAGTACATTTGCAGAGGTCTCTAGCAGGAGTTTAATCAGTACATTTGCAGAGGTCTCTAGTAGGAGTTTAATCAGTACATTTGCAGAGGTCTCTAGCAGGAGTTTAATCAGTACATTTGCAGAGGTCTCTAGTAGGAGTTTAATCAGTACATTTGCAGAGGTCTCTAGTAGGAGTTTAATCAGTACATTTGCAGAGGTCTCTAGTAGGAGTTTAATCAGTACATTTGCAGAGGTCTCTAGTAGGAGTTTAATCAGTACATTTGCAGAGGTCTCTAGCAGGAGTTTAATCAGTACATTTGCAGAGGTCTCTAGTAGGAGTTTAATCAGTACATTTGCAGAGGTCTCTAGTAGGAGTTTAATCAGTACATTTGCAGAGGTCTCTAGCAGGAGTTTAATCAGTACATTTGCAGAGGTCTCTAGTAGGAGTTTAATCAGTACATTTGCAGAGGTCTCTAGCAGGAGTTTAATCAGTACATTTGCAGAGGTCTCTAGCAGGAGTTTAATCAGTACATTTGCAGAGGTCTCTAGCAGGAGTTTAATCAGTACATTTGCAGAGGTCTCTAGCAGGAGTTTAATCAGTACATTTGCAGCGGTCTCTAGCAGGAGTTTAATCAGTACATTTGCAGAGGTCTCTAGCAGGAGTTTAATCAGTACATTTGCAGCGGTCTCTAGTAGGAGTTTAATCAGTACATTTGCAGAGGTCTCTAGCAGGAGTTTAATCAGTACATTTGCAGAGGTCTCTAGTAGGAGTTTAATCAGTACATTTGCAGAGGTCTCTAGCAGGAGTTTAATCAGTACATTTGCAGAGGTCTCTAGCAGGAGTTTAATCAGTACATTTGCAGAGGTCTCTAGCAGGAGTTTAATCAGTACATTTGCAGAGGTCTCTAGCAGGAGTTTAATCAGTACATTTGCAGAGGTCTCTAGCAGGAGTTTAATCAGTACATTTGCAGAGGTCTCTAGCAGGAGTTTAATCAGTACATTTGCAGAGGTCTCTAGTAGGAGTTTAATCAGTACATTTGCAGAGGTCTCTAGTAGGAGTTTAATCAGTACATTTGCAGAGGTCTCTAGTAGGAGTTTAATCAGTACATTTGCAGAGGTCTCTAGCAGGAGTTTAATCAGTACATTTGCAGAGGTCTCTAGCAGGAGTTCAATCAGTACATTTGCAGAGGTCTCTAGTAGGAGTTTAATCAGTACATTTGCAGAGGTCTCTAGCAGGAGTTTAATCAGTACATTTGCAGAGGTCTCTAGCAGGAGTTTAATCAGTACATTTGCAGAGGTCTCTAGCAGGAGT
Source organism: Nothobranchius furzeri (assembly GCF_043380555.1). NCBI lineage: Eukaryota > Metazoa > Chordata > Actinopteri > Cyprinodontiformes > Nothobranchiidae > Nothobranchius > Nothobranchius furzeri. The sequence goes on from NC_091756.1 coordinate 21,917,134, forward strand.
TTAATCAGTACATTTGCAGAGGTCTCTAGTAGGAGTTTAATCAGTACATTTGCAGAGGTCTCTAGTAGGAGTTTAATCAGTACATTTGCAGAGGTCTCTAGTAGGAGTTTAATCAGTACATTTGCAGAGGTCTCTAGCAGGAGTTTAATCAGTACATTTGCAGAGGTCTCTAGTAGGAGTTTAATCAGTACATTTGCAGAGGTCTCTAGCAGGAGTTTAATCAGTACATTTGCAGAGGTCTCTAGTAGGAGTTTAATCAGTACATTTGCAGAGGTCTCTAGCAGGAGTTTAATCAGTACATTTGCAGAGGTCTCTAGTAGGAGTTTAATCAGTACATTTGCAGAGGTCTCTAGCAGGAGTTCAATCAGTACATTTGCAGAGGTCTCTAGTAGGAGTTTAATCAGTACATTTGCAGAGGTCTCTAGTAGGAGTTTAATCAGTACATTTGCAGAGGTCTCTAGCAGGAGTTTAATCAGTACATTTGCAGAGGTCTCTAGCAGGAGTTTAATCAGTACATTTGCAGAGGTCTCTAGTAGGAGTTTAATCAGTACATTTGCAGAGGTCTCTAGCAGGAGTTTAATCAGTACATTTGCAGAGGTCTCTAGCAGGAGTTTAATCAGTACATTTGCAGAGGTCTCTAGCAGGAGTTTAATCAGTACATTTGCAGAGGTCTCTAGTAGGAGTTTAATCAGTACATTTGCAGAGGTCTCTAGCAGGAGTTTAATCAGTACATTTGCAGAGGTCTCTAGTAGGAGTTTAATCAGTACATTTGCAGAGGTCTCTAGCAGGAGTTTAATCAGTACATTTGCAGAGGTCTCTAGTAGGAGTTTAATCAGTACATTTGCAGAGGTCTCTAGTAGGAGTTTAATCAGTACATTTGCAGAGGTCTCTAGTAGGAGTTTAATCAGTACATTTGCAGAGGTCTCTAGTAGGAGTTTAATCAGTACATTTGCAGAGGTCTCTAGCAGGAGTTTAATCAGTACATTTGCAGAGGTCTCTAGTAGGAGTTTAATCAGTACATTTGCAGAGGTCTCTAGTAGGAGTTTAATCAGTACATTTGCAGAGGTCTCTAGCAGGAGTTTAATCAGTACATTTGCAGAGGTCTCTAGTAGGAGTTTAATCAGTACATTTGCAGAGGTCTCTAGCAGGAGTTTAATCAGTACATTTGCAGAGGTCTCTAGCAGGAGTTTAATCAGTACATTTGCAGAGGTCTCTAGCAGGAGTTTAATCAGTACATTTGCAGAGGTCTCTAGCAGGAGTTTAATCAGTACATTTGCAGCGGTCTCTAGCAGGAGTTTAATCAGTACATTTGCAGAGGTCTCTAGCAGGAGTTTAATCAGTACATTTGCAGCGGTCTCTAGTAGGAGTTTAATCAGTACATTTGCAGAGGTCTCTAGCAGGAGTTTAATCAGTACATTTGCAGAGGTCTCTAGTAGGAGTTTAATCAGTACATTTGCAGAGGTCTCTAGCAGGAGTTTAATCAGTACATTTGCAGAGGTCTCTAGCAGGAGTTTAATCAGTACATTTGCAGAGGTCTCTAGCAGGAGTTTAATCAGTACATTTGCAGAGGTCTCTAGCAGGAGTTTAATCAGTACATTTGCAGAGGTCTCTAGCAGGAGTTTAATCAGTACATTTGCAGAGGTCTCTAGCAGGAGTTTAATCAGTACATTTGCAGAGGTCTCTAGTAGGAGTTTAATCAGTACATTTGCAGAGGTCTCTAGTAGGAGTTTAATCAGTACATTTGCAGAGGTCTCTAGTAGGAGTTTAATCAGTACATTTGCAGAGGTCTCTAGCAGGAGTTTAATCAGTACATTTGCAGAGGTCTCTAGTAGGAGTTTAATCAGTACATTTGCAGAGGTCTCTAGCAGGAGTTTAATCAGTACATTTGCAGAGGTCTCTAGTAGGAGTTTAATCAGTACATTTGCAGAGGTCTCTAGTAGGAGTTTAATCAGTACATTTGCAGAGGTCTCTAGTAGGAGTTTAATCAGTACATTTGCAGAGGTCTCTAGCAGGAGTTCAATCAGTACATTTGCAGAGGTCTCTAGTAGGAGTTTAATCAGTACATTTGCAGAGGTCTCTAGCAGGAGTTTAATCAGTACATTTGCAGAGGTCTCTAGCAGGAGTTTAATCAGTACATTTGCAGAGGTCTCTAGCAGGAGTTTAATCAGTACATTTGCAGAGGTCTCTAGTAGGAGTTTAATCAGTACATTTGCAGAGGTCTCTAGTAGGAGTTTAATCAGTACATTTGCAGAGGTCTCTAGTAGGAGTTTAATCAGTACATTTGCAGAGGTCTCTAGCAGGAGTTTAATCAGTACATTTGCAGAGGTCTCTAGCAGGAGTTTAATCAGTACATTTGCAGAGGTCTCTAGCAGGAGTTTAATCAGTACATTTGCAGAGGTCTCTAGCAGGAGTTTAATCAGTACATTTGCAGAGGTCTCTAGCAGGAGTTTAATCAGTACATTTGCAGAGGTCTCTAGTAGGAGTTTAATCAGTACATTTGCAGAGGTCTCTAGTAGGAGTTTAATCAGTACATTTGCAGAGGTCTCTAGCAGGAGTTTAATCAGTACATTTGCAGAGGTCTCTAGTAGGAGTTTAATCAGTACATTTGCAGAGGTCTCTAGTAGGAGTTTAATCAGTACATTTGCAGAGGTCTCTAGTAGGAGTTTAATCAGTACATTTGCAGCGGTCTCTAGTAGGAGTTTAATCAGTACATTTGCAGAGGTCTCTAGTAGGAGTTTAATCAGTACATTTGCAGAGGTCTCTAGTAGGAGTTTAATCAGTACATTTGCAGAGGTCTCTAGTAGGAGTTTAATCAGTTTATTTGCAGAGGTCTCTAGTAGGAATGCCTTGGGGGACAAAAAGCTCCGGTGCGCCTGTTTCAGAATCTAGCAGCATGCCACATCAGAGTTTCAGATGGCAGGATTTGGAGTCCTTTTTCCTGATATTTGGACAGCTCTCCTCTGATTGGCTAACAGCAACACAGCTCGACCACTGACTGTCTGCTCTGGAACGTTGATGATTTCTCTCCACAAATAACACAACCCTAAAGGAGTTCTGCTGTGTGGTGGAGTTGCGAATGCTAACAGTTAGCTTCTACTAGCCGAGACATTCTCTGCTGTTCCCTGGACGCTAAGCAAACAACAGGCTTTCCTCTCGTGAGTCAAGATGGGTGAGTCCATGAAAGTTAAGTGACAGTGTGACATAGATCTGTCAGGATTTTCTATCCTAGACTTTCACCGTCTTGTTTCTATCAGCAGCTAATGCAGGAGATGGGTGTGGGAGACTTTCCATGTTTAGCCTGGATGTTAATCCCATTGTGATCAGTGTAGCGTCATGAATGGCCTCATAGTTGTGACCCAAAGGTCCATTTTGGTTAAATAAATGCACCCTAATATTGAGAGATCCCTCTGAAGCCAAATATTTAGTTTGGATTTAATTTAATCAAGTTTATTATGTTTGTCCTTAGGTTAAATTGCTGATCTTTAGAAATACATGTTCCAAGATATTAAATTTCTGAATTGATGGGAATGTTACAAATGATCGTACAAAAGTACACGTGGATGAACGTGTACTTTTGTACACGTTCGTCCACGTGTACTTTTGTACACGTTCATCCACGTGTACAAAAGTACACGTGGATGAACGTGGAGAACAGTATTTGTTTAATCAGTTGTTTAATGAAACCAGCATATGTTTACCAACTAAATCTCTAAACAATATGTAATCCTCGAGTCACATTTGATGAGGAAAATGTACATTTTCTTGTGATAAGTTGAAAAGGAGTTGAAGTAGTTGACCCCACCTCCACCTCACACACACCATGGCCTACCTCAACAAAACCTTAAACACTATTCCAGTGTCTCATGTTCTTTTGTTTCCTATTTCCACAACAAAAATGAGGAATCGACACCACAGATCAGGTATTTCAAATTAAATGTTTTAGCAGAATTTATCTGTGTAGTGCAAGTTTCTCAGTTGCCAGAATTTCACAAATATTAAGAAGGAAGAAAACCACAAACATCATGGACCATCCAAAGGACCAATAATAGTGCAGCTGGGTTTTAAATAAAGTTTTACTTTAATAAAATGCATTCAGTTCATCATAGTAAAGTTCCACAGCATTCTGCATTGAATTAATGAGCCATAGGTGTTACGAGGTGGTTGATCTAAGGATGTCCAGAACCAGGACAATTGGAAAAACTTTTATTTTTTATTTCTTTTCTTTTTTTTTTGTTTCTACAAACAACTTCAATTAAGTAAACATGATAAAATATTTTATTATTAAAAGTTGCTCAGGAGTTTTCAAATTTGTATTCTGAGAACTACTCCATAATAAACAATTTTAATAAGCTTCACCGACAGTTACATATTTTCATAAACAGTAGAAGCTCGAATCTGCAGCAGGCGTGAATCTGTGGCGTCCAAGTCTGCGGCCTTGAATCTGCAGTTGGTCTTAACTCTGCAGTTGCAGTTACACATTAGTCCTTTAGAGGTCACTGTCTCAAAAACAGTACAAGCCTGAATCTGCTGTCTCCGTTCCTTCCTCCAGTCCACAAGGTGGCGTTAACGTACCCGGAAGCTATTCACCCACCGCCATTCTCCAAGATGGCGCTACGCATAGTTAGCTTTTCTGCGTTACGAGTCGGACCTGATTTCTGGGTCAATAATGGCCGGACCTTTGTTACAACAGGTAGGATGACCTCACCGTTAAATGTGTTCAGAACCTCTTTGTTTGTTTTCATGTCCGGTTTGAAGCAGAGACGTCATCGGTCCTCTGCATGAAGACAGGATGTCTCAAAGCGAGGTCACCGAGACAGTGTTACTGATCCAAACACACACCGATGAGCCAAATACACACGAATACATTAACACTAATTTAAGGGACAATATTAAAGGTTGCAACTTCCTGTGGGAGTTCCTACAGAGCTCCTGATCTTAACCCTGCCTGTTTAAACCGTTCTTCTGCACCAACACACCTTCATCAACCAGGTGTGTTGGTGCAGGTGAACAGGAACCGTTCTGGATAGGGCCCTCCAGGACCAGGCCCAGGGGCATGGCTGGTCTCCAAGTAGAATGATGAAAAACTCACTTTGTGAAACCTGTAGTGTGTGGGGGACATTTCTGTGTGTTTCTGCTGCTCTACGTCTTGTAGATTATTACTTACAAAACTTAAATATCTGTACTTGAGTCTTCACGGGTGAGATAAAATATTCTGACGTTAGTGTGGAATCATCCAGCTCCAGTCCGACGCTCGAGGCTCTTTCAGCTTGTGAGCTAAAGTGGATCGAGGGTAAAATCACCGTTGAGCTGGATCCTGAAGCTGACTTCTCCTGTTACTCATGTTCTGTGAAGTCATCATTTATATCTGGGAGAATATGTGTGATATTTTATTCCTTGTCAAAAGGCACATCATAAAAACATCGACATAGTTTCTTATGGAAAACCAGCGTTTGTTCTGTGAAGGACATCTTTCCTAGACTGATGAAGGGCATTAATGCTCTTCTGAATCCCTCCAACCTCTCCCAGTGTTCCTTAGGAGACGAGTTCCTCCTCTGGGGCCCATGCCAAACGAGGAGATTGACGTAGCTAACCTGGAGTCGCTAGAGAAATATCGCAGCTACAACCGATACTTCAGACAAGCCGAGGAGGCCAAGAACAAACCCGTGTGGTGGAAGACCTACAGGAGCCACGTGGAGAAAGCTGACCCTGAGCATGGTGAGGGATGACTCCGAGAGCTGATGCTGATGATGTAAAGTGGGTTTTGGTGAGTGGTGATGGACCCGGTCCTGTGTCTGAAGGTGCTGAGCGGGTGGACATCGGACTTCCCTACCGTCAGACCTGCAGGATCAAGGAGGTGAGGGCGAGGAAGCAGGTGATGAAGGACAACAAGAGGAGCGTGGAGTTGGAGCGGGCCTCTCGCCTCCGTACCTGTAAGATCCTCCACCCTGATGGGGACGTTTGTGGTGGTTTATGTCTTCTTGCTAAACGTTTCCGGGTTCTGCTGGGCTCACTCTCCTCAGTGAGGATCTCTCTGGATGGAGTGGAGGAAACCTGGAGGAAGACCACCGCGCCCTTTCATCTGAAGAAGCTGGCCGACCACTACGGCGTCTTCAGAGACCTCTTCCCCATGGCCTATTTTCTCCCTCAGGTCACGCTCCACATCAGCTACAGTCAGGAGAACCGTGACCAGGTGCATCATGGCAATCGGTTGACACCTACTGAGGTAAGGTGAAGACACAGGAGAGGAACTTCCTCTCAGCCTAAAGAACATCTATCTCTGAACGTGTTGTGTTTGTGTCTCCAGGCAGCATCTGTCCCCCAGATCAGCTTTGCTGCTGAGGAAGGCTCCCTGTGGACCCTCCTCCTCACCTGTCCAGGTCAGTCCCAGACACACATGTAAAGGTGGACCAGGGTTCTCCACCTACCTCCACGGCTGAAAGTTGAACCTAGAATTCCAGGTTTTAACTTGTGTTCCTTCATGCTGTTTTTACCTGACTACCGTATGCAGGTACTTGATCGTGTTTCAGCCTGCTGATGCAGTGGGACCCAGCTCAGCACTGGTTTGACTGGTTTTCATCTCTTTCAGATGAGCATCTGGTGGACAGCGAAGCCGAGTACGTCCACTGGCTTGTGTGAGTGCATCTGAAACAGTCTGATCGTGTGCTGTTTGATCCACTGAAGTGCTGAGTGTCCATCGTTTGAGCAGGGGGAACATACCAGGTGGAGCAGTGCAGGATGGAGAGGAGCTGTGCCACTACCTGCCCCCCTTCCCCCCCAGAGGAACAGGCTTCCACCGCTACGTCTTCGTCCTCTTCAAGCAGGACGCACGCATCAGCTTCCAGGAAGACATCAGGCCGTCGCCATGGTGAGCAGCAGATGACAACCCACAGACAGGCTGGGAGGTGTCACGAGCCCTGATCCTCTAAGAGCATGTGGTCTTCCCTCAGGACTAACCCGGGTGTAGAAACGGGTTTTCTCCTTGACGAGGTGACCTCGGGTGCTTGGAGCTGAGTGATGGCGTGTAACTGAGTCTGCAGGGATTCCTGTTGAGCCAGAAATGCACCAAAGTGTTTTTGTTTCATGTTTGTCCCAAACTGCTGGATCACTGCAGGGGCCTCATCCATCAACCGTTCGTAGGAATATTCCTAAATTCCTTCCTGTGAACAAAATTTAGAATGTTCGTACAAGGTCACGATCCCGATTTATGAAACATGCGGCGGCCTCCCGTAGGCGCGTTCTTCCACACTCGTCCGATGATAAATCCCACCTGTGAGTACGCAGGCGTTCGTGACCATTCCGTCATTTACATATAGAAACACCCTCAATTAACCATATTTGGTTGCATGGACGTAATCGTCACTTTAGAAGTGGGGGGGACATGGGGGGAGGATCTTTACAGTATGTTCTAATAGGAAACAGGCTTCAACACAAACGGTTGTTTTCTGCTTGGTCCTAGAACCAGTGTCAGTTTAATATAGCGTAATATTGTTTTTGGATGGTAAAAAGTGCAGAGGTCAAACCTTGACTTTGGACAATGTGGGGGGGACATGTCCCCCCTGTCCCCCCCCAAAGAATTACGTCCATATGTGGTTGTGCTACGTCCTCGGCTCGTGTGGGGATTCCTGCGTTCTACCCGAGAAAATGAAAGGAAACTTTGTTGTGTGATTGAGACTCTGGCTGTAGAGGCTCTAAACGCGGTCGGGACAGAGGAGGGGTTCCTGTCGGGAAGCTGAATCGGATCAGTTGTAGAGTAACAGGTTGCCATTTACATTTATGGAGTGGTTCTGGGTGGTGGTGGTTTTATTTGGAAATGTCTGAGAGCAGCCTCTTGGCTGTTATTCCATCCGGTTACCGTGACAACGCACATGCGTGATCGGAGAGCAGAGAAGGTTCTTGTAGTTGTAAAATAGAATATTATGAACTGGAGTCGGATTTGTGCGGTTTGTCTGTCGCCCCCACATCCTAGCATAGCTCCAGATGGATCTCCTGTCGCGGAAACACGTTTACTCGTGAGAGCAGCGCTGACAAATCCTCAACAATGATGCAGAAATGTTCTTCTATCTAGGGCATCTCAAGCAAAACCACCAGGCACTTAACAAGGGCAAATATCATTAAATTAAAAATAATAAGTAATTAAGAAAGATTAAGAGCATCATAAACATGGGAAGAGTAACAGTTGTGATTACAAAAAACACGAAACCCAAAATGTCAGCTTCCCGGCGGGTGTTGCAGCGCCTCTCGTGTGACTCAGCAGTTTTTCCACCTACATAATCATTTAATGTGTAAAATAATTAGTGGATGGCCGAGACCTTCGCTGTTGCGGTTCCTCCGTTCTACCACTAGATGGTGTTCCGACACGTGATCTGATGCTTATATTTGGGAACGTTTTCACGCTGGGGTACAAGACGAGGAATACTGCGCAAATGAGTTCCTACACACCGTATACACGCAGATGTGTTCGTAAGTACGGTTGATGGATGAGGCCCCAGGTGTCTTTGTCTGCGCTTCTTCTTGAGATGTTCTAACTTCCTCCAGCATGAACGCCATGTCCCGCAGGAATAACTGTCCCAGTGAAACACGTGATGACTGATCCCGTGTTGTCTCCCCCCCCCCCAGCTCTTCCCTGGTGGACCGAACTTTTAAGACCGTTGATTTCTACAGGAAGCACCAGGACAGCATGACGCCCGCAGGCCTGGCTTTCTTCCAGAGCCAGTGGGACCAATCTGTCACCAGCACCTTCCACCACACGCTCAGTGAGTCACGTGTCATTTACAGAGAACACACACGATTGTGTAAGATTGTAAAAGTTTCTAGGAATCATGAAGACCAACGTGCAGGTGACAAACACTCACCGTGGAGGTGGAGGTCATAATGGTTCCTCTGATGGTGGGTTGGAGACTTTTATTCCTGCAGTGGAACAACAACTGGGTTCACAAGTTTCTCTGCAGTGCAGGCTCAAATATAGACACGCCTCCCCACAGCGCTGGGCTCCGGGCATAGACGAACACCGTCCACCTCGTCGTCTCTCCCACTCGTCCCTGTGACATCATCTCCTTTAGTTGTTGTAAGCAGAGTGGACGTCGGCGTGGCCTTCAGTCTAAAACCATCTAAAACAGTAACAAGCGAGGTCCTAATAAACACTGAAAGAATGAAAATGTGGATTTGAGAATAATGAAACCTGAACAATTGGGAATTTGGGTAAAAATAAAACCAGTGGTCCCAGTGGCACTGCCAAAGAAGGAATGAAAGCCCACAAAAACTGATTTATTGTTGTCAGAAATTAATATCATTTTATTTTGGGTCTTAAGCCCCCACCCCTTCTTCTTCGTGAAGTCCATCTGCTTCATCCAATCAGAAAGCAGCTCATTGTCCTGTTGGAACGCCCAACTGGGTCCAACGTTCAACCATCTAGATCAGGTATAGCCAACTCCAGTCCTCCAGGGCTAACATCCTGCTAGTTCTCGGTGCTTCCTGCTCTACCACACCTGGGTGGAGTAATTTAGTCCTCTCCTTAACTCTGCACAGGCCCGTTAATTACTCATTCATTTCAATCAGGTGTGTAGGAGCAGAGAAACAGCTAACATGTGCAGGATGGTAGCCCTCCAGGACCGGAGTTGGTGACCACTGATCTAGATGACGATCTCAGGTGGAGTTAAAGAACAAGAAGGTGGTCCTCCTCCATTATTCCACTTTGTGCACCAGAACCACATCATGATGCTGCTGCCTCCATGCTCGAACAGATGGTTCAGCGTTCTTGGGTCCTCTCCTCTCCTCCAGACAGACTTGTTGTCATTTGTAGACAAACGGCTCCATCTTTCTTCTGTCAGACCATAAAATCTTTCTCGAGAAGACGTTTGTCTTGTCCACGTGGACAGCTGTAGGTTCTAGTCCAGCAGGAGCTTCTTCTCTTCATCCATGTGGACTGACTGGTTTCACTGTGGACAGAGACACTGGTGTTCCTGCAGGTTCCAGTTCACTTGGACCTTGGTGGTTCCTGGTTCATTCCTGAACATCTCAACTAACTTCCTTCAGTCTGAGGGGGACAGTTTCGGTTTCCTCCCAGACTTTTGCAAAGTGTGTGACACATCTGAGCTTGCACTTGTTGGATCTTGGGTCCAAAGTTGTTTCGAGCAGGTTTAAGGGAGCAATATTTAAGACTTCTCTGGAGAATCCTTCTTTGCATCATCTCCTCCAGCGGTTCCACAGTCGTCCCCAGAACAGAACCAGCCTTCTTATTAGGCTGTTGAGCCTTTCCAGGTCCCTGCTTCTGACGCTGCTACCCCAACAGACGATGGCTGAAGAGATTACACTCTCAACAACAGACTTGTAGAAGATCTGCAGCATCTTGCTACAGACATTGAAGGACCTAAGCGTCCTCAAGAAGTGCAGTCTGCTGTGTCCCTTCTTGTAAACGGCTTCGCTGTTCTTTCTCCAGTCCACTCTGTTGTCCAGGTGAACTCCAAGGTATTTGTATTCCTCAACCACCTCCACTTCTTCTCCCATGATGGAAACAGTGTTTGACTCCACCCTGTTTCTTCTGAAGTCTAAAATCATCTCCTTTGTTTTGTTCACGTTCAAGGTCAGATGATTGTTTCCACACCATGCTACAAAGCACTCCACCAGCTCTCTGTACTCAGCTTCCTGTCCATCTCTGATACACCCGACAACTGCAGAGTCATCTGAGTATTTCTGTAGATGACAGGTCTCTGATTTGTACTGGAAGTCTGAGGTGTACAGGGTGAAAAGGAATGGTGAGAGTACAGTCCCCTGTGGTGCTCCAATGTTACTGATCGCCTGGTTTGATGTGCAGTTCTTCAGCCTCACAAACTGTGGTCTGTTTGTCAGGTAGTCTTTAATCCAGGTGATAGTTGAGGCCCCCACCTGTGTGTTCTGGAGTTTCTGGCAAAGTACATCAGGCTGGATTGTGTTAAATGCACTGGAGAAATCAAAGAGCATGACCCTCACAGTGCCGCCTGCTTTGTCCAGATGACAGTGGGTTGGTTGAAGCAGCTGGATGATGACATCTTCAACTCCAACTCCATGGCAATAAGCAAACTGCAGCGGGTCCTGATATGTTCTAGTCTGCTTATTCAGGTGGACCAACGGGAGTCTCTCCATGACCTTCATGATGTGGGATGTCAGGGCAACCGGTCTGTAGTCGTCATTGACTGATGGGCGAGTTTTCTTTGGAACTGGAACAAGGCAGGATGTCTCCCACTGGACTGGAACCTTCTCCTGGGCCAGGCTGAGGTTGAAGAGGTGCTGCAGAATCCCACAGAGCTGCTCTGCACAGGCATTCAGTACCCTGGGGCTGACACCATCTGGACCTGCAGCCTTGTTCCTGTTCAGTCTCTCCAGCTGCCTCTTCACCTGACTTCAAGAGACAGATCAGTCGGAGGGGGAGGTAAATGGGGCAGTAGCATCTCCTGACTTGAAGACAGATTTTTAGAACCAGAAGCGTCCATGACTGCGTTAGAGGACAAAAGAGCTGGCATGTGACAGGAAAATGTTGGATCAGACGAGGATGGGATGTCTGATTGGCTGGGGACAGGCAAGGAGGATGCTGGGTTTGTTCCTGAACTGACCTTATTGAAGAACTTGTTCAGTTCATTGGCTGTGCCCAGGCTGCCATCTGTGCAATCCTTCGTCTGCTTGAAGCCTGTGATCTTCTTCATCCCTGACCAGACATCTCTGATACTGTTCCTCTGTAGTTTGTTCCCCAGCTTCTTCCTGTATGCCTCCTTGCTGTCTCTGATCTTGATCTTCAGTTGCTTCTGTATACTCCTCAATAATTCCCTGTCTCCCTCCTTGAAGGCTCTTTTTTCATTTAGCAGATTCTTCGGTTCACTGGTGATCCAGGGTTTGCTATTAGCGAAGCATCTCACTGTGTTCTGGTGGGTATGATGTTGTCCACACAGAAGTTTATATAGTCAGTGACACATCCAGTCATGGCATTGATGTCCTCTTCATATCCTTGGCAGAGAGTCATCCAATCTGTGGTCTCAAAACAACCCTGCAGGGCTTCTTCAGCATCCAGTGACTATTTTCTAACAGTTCTTCTTGTCACAGGTTACCTCTGAACAAGTGGTTTGTATTCTGAGCAGAGAAAAACAAGATTGTGATCTGATTGTCCCAGAGGAGGTCTTGTTTTGGACATGTATGCATTCTTTACATTTGCATAACACAAATCCAATGTCTTGTTTTCTCTGGTGGAGCAGCGGACAAACTGTTGAAATTTTGGAAGTGTAGCAGAGAGCGAGACATGATTAAAATCAACAGATATAGCCACAAATGCATTGGAGTGCAGGGTTTGTAGCTTAGCGACAACGGAACTGATGGCATCACATGCATTTTCAGCAACTGCTGAAGGTGGAATCATATAATATAATTTCCAGCTATTGCCTGGAACCGGTGCTAACCACGTCGCGGACGTGGGATTAGCCATCCATTTACCATTAAACTTGCACTTCCCCATGGCGCAAGCTCCCACTAGCTTAACCAGCTAATGTGCTCATCTAAAAATAGCCCCCTTTCACAACCAACTGAATGTGTACGGTTTCGCTTACGCCAACATCGTACACAAAAAATGCTGAACACCAACTAGAAATTCAAGAAATTTTTATAGAAATAAAAGAATCTTGTTTATTGGGTCTTTGGTAATTGAAGACCTTTGGAAACTGTATTTAAGGATTATTAGTCATTTTAAAGGATTTTTAAAGCCTTACATTTGGAAAAGCAAATGTACGACTTTTTAAGGACCCGCAGATTCCCGTTTGTTGTGGCTCCAAGTTGTGCAGATCTACACGCGTCCTTCTTGGGTCTTCACCGAGTTCTTCAGACGTTCCTGTTCTAGTACTGGTCAGCCCAATCAGTGTCACAAAACGGAACGTTTTTTATGGTGCAAATACAAGCTTTCTGCTGCTGTCAGTCATGATCAGGGAGTTAATGAGCCTCATCAGGGCAGAAGACCTTCCACAATTCAGATTTAGGTGAGGTATCTAAATATTTGAGTCTGCATGTATAGTTTTAACTGTGGGAGAGAGAAAATCCACAATACAGTCAAACCATAATATAAGCTCTATGTTGTATTTATTAACCCACCCTGGAAGAATAATGGTTGTACTCAGTGGATAAAAGAACAAATGTCTGACATCCATACTCATATGAGTGGATGTAAACATCTGATCACGGCTGTGCAGAAGAGATGTGGAAAAGCCAGAAACTCTGGGTTTATGAATGATCTTGGGTGTTTTCCTCCATCTTCTTCCTGCAGACATGAAGGAGCCGGTGTTCGAGTTCATCAGACCCCCGGTGTACCACCCTCCACAAGTCAAATTCCCACACGGGAAGCCTCTGCGCTACCTGGACCGATACAGAGATGGGAAAGAACACACCTATGGAAAATACTGATCATGTGACTCACACCTGGGAGAATCCAACCATTTAACCCTGTAATTGATTCTTTGGGGGAGTATTTATGTTATCATGCCAATAAAATGTGACTCACACCTGGGAGAATCCAACCATTTAACCCTGTAATTGATTCTTTGGGGGAGTATTTATGTTATCATGCCAATAAAAACATTTTTTTTCCTAATGCAAGTGCAGGATGTTTTCCGTTCATCAGTGGTGTTCAATCAATCAATCAAAGCTTTATTTATATAGCGCCTTCTGCAACCCTGTCGGGTAGCCCAAGGCGCTGAACATAGTAAATGACAAAGTTAAATATGGTGAATAAATCGAAAATAAAAGCAGTTCAAATTACAAAAAAGGTAAAACATTCTAGTAGAAGATAAATGGGTAAAACAAGGGATAGAGCGAACCAATGAAATCTATTAAAAGTACTCGGATAATTACATAACTGATAGTTCCTTTCTCATAAGAGGAACTTCAGCTCAGGCTTAACCTTTATCCCTAACCCCAGAAGCCGGCTGGGATCAACAAGGCTCCTGCAGCATCTCTGGATCTGAAACTGCACATCTGCTGTATCAGAATTCTACGATACCCTTGCCGCCAGTTCGGTGGGGCCCTGAGACAGGATCGTGTGGAGACCCTTCTCCTGGCCAGCACAGTCCACTGGGTCCATTCCAGCAAGAGGTAAGCCAAGAACCAGACGTACTCTGAGTAGTCCAGTCTGGCTCCCCACGCAAGTAAGGCCTCTGCGAGCACGAGCCGGGTCCGTCCGCTCAAATGGTCAGGGGTTGTACCAGGCTGCTGGATCACAAGTACAGGCATTTAAGTGTTAACGCGTCGATAAGGCCTCGATGTCGAGATAAACTCTAAAAGAGGAACTGATAAGAGAAAATCAACTAGACAAATAGAACTCTAACTAGGAGACACTATTCAGCCTAAAAACTTAGCGGATATTAGTCGTCCTGACTGGGGACGAGCTCTCTATTGTCCAGTTATCTCAGTGAACACAGCTCGACGCCGGATGATTACTACGACTTGGTAGTGCCCAGCCCTCGCTCTAGCTCTCTTGGTTTCTTGTGATTAGTCTCAGTGTATTTTTGGCTCTTGAACGTTTTTTTGGACCTTGTGTAATCTTTGTATTTTTGGACTCACCCACCTCAGGCTTTCCGCTCATCTGGAATTACTCACTCGAACTCCATAGGACTCCTGGACTCCGCATTCAGCCACGTTCATCATCCTCCTCCCGACCGACCCGCTCTCACTCTCAAACCCTGCGCTCCCTCTCCAGCTCAGGAGATGTCCCTTCTGGATCATCCTCGGCTCTCTACCTCCCCTCATTCCCCAAACCAAATCATCTCCCGTAAGTCCCCTCTCAGTATTCCTGCCTAGACTGTTTATCTCCTGGACTCACCTCTGGTTTGCTCTCCCTCACCCTGGTTCCCGTTTTCTCCCCCGATCCGCTGGAATTCTCAGCGTACCCCAAGTTCCCCTTAAATAATAAATTCTGTTTTACTTACCTTCATTCTGTGTCTGGAGTTGTGAATATGCATGTCTTGGGTTAGACTCCTCCCCAAAACCATGACTGTGTGTGTGTGTGTGTGTGTGTGTGTGTGTGTGTGTGTGTGTGTGTGTGAGTGAGTGAGTGAGTGAGTGAGAGTGAGTGAGTGAGTGAGTGAGTGAGTGAGTGAGTGAGTGAGTGAGTGAGTGAGTGAGTGAGTGAGTGAGTGAGTGAGTGAGAGAGAGAGAGAGAGAGAGAGAGAGAGAGAGTGAAGTTTTAGTGCCCAACCTTTAAAATTGCAATTGCTGGTTTTGGTAAAGGTCATACATATGTATGCAAATTCAAGTTCAAGTTTATTTATATAGCGCCAAATCACGACAAGAGTCGTCTCAAGGCACTTCACATAATAAACATTCCAATTCAGGTCAGTTCATTAAGCCAATCAGAAATAATGTTTCCTATATAAGGAAATATATATGTCAATGTTAATTTGAATTAGTATTTGCCAAACACTTAATCCAATCCTAATGTGTGACAGTTAGCACAGGTACCCCAAAGTCATTGTTGACAACTGTAAATACATTTGAATGGTGGACGTTGAAAGGAAAAACTGACTTATTCTGTTATCAAACGGTCAAAAGACAAGCCTCCTAAATAGTTACCTCCACTCCCAAGATGCTTTGTACAAGAATGCTCCAAATGTGTTTAAAAACAAGCCCAAGCTGCCCAACTTAAACCCCTATCAACTCTTTTAAAACAAACACTTTCGTCAACATACACGACAAATGTACATTTGTGTGACAAAAGTGGTCGGAAAACCCCCAAGTGACCCAAAAATTATGAATTTATCATTTCCAAATGCAGCCACGGGCCTGCGGAGTGGGTAATGTGTTTTAATGACCCTACAGCCCTAACCAACACTTTTATGTTTGACAGTTTCATACATTGTCACATGAGCGTGCGGTACCACTGAGACAAAAAAGAAACAAGGTGGGACAGTAAAAAAAGTTGAAATTTTGAGTTTTATTTTCAGTATTAATTCAAAATGTTGAGATAAAAAAAAAGAAAGCAAAATAATATTTCAAGAAAAAAAGGTTTAATTTTGGGATTAAAAGGGAGAATCAGAAGACACGTCTTCCAAATCATCACATAGATGTTCTCTTGTCTTGTCTTGTGGATCTCTGTTGCTGATTTTAAGCAACGTGGACGTTGTACAGAGCCGGACACCCAATCGTTCCCAACTTTTCTAAAGCTTTGTTATCTATCTATATAAAGAAATGACCTTCCTGCTGCTACAAGGAGACACAAAAAGTTGCAAGTATACTTAGATCATCAATTAGCTCATTTTATAGTACATCTGAATGTTCATCAAAGCTCGTAACACTTAGTGCTGAGAGTGCATCAGTAGTCCTTCCACAGGTGCATTGTCAGGACCCGGTCCGTAGAGGCGCCGCCGTGCAGGCTGATCTCGCCACCAGTAACCGCAGTCTGGAGCCTGACGACTGGATCAGGTTCTTCCCACTGAAAAGGCAACGGGATTAGGTACACGTGTCGTAACTAAAGCTTTCTGTCCAGATTCGATTGGAAATGTGAGGTGTTCTGGACTTCCTACCTCTCAAAGTCCAGGCCAAGCAGACTAACTCCGTTAACAGCAAGGATCCTGTCTCCTGGCTTCAGCCTCTTACAGCGGGCTGCAGGAGAGTCTGGGGCCATGGCACGGATGAAGACACCCTTCTGCTTCAGCGATGTGTCCTAGAACATGTGTCAAAAGGTCAAACTCTCAAATTTCACAGAAGATGCCAACATTTTGTCCCGCAGACCCGGTTGTCTCCGAGACAAAGAACTTTCTTCGTGATCTCGGTTTGATGCTGTTTGTGTTTGAGCTTTCTGCCTTGATCCAAACAGCTGCACACATCATCCTGACACGCGTGTTGTTGGTCACTGGGAGGAAACTGGTGAAAACCCACTCAGGTGTGTGGGGCACATGTTACTCCACGCAGCTGGGATTTGAACCTATGACCTCTACTCGCTACAAGCTAACAGAGCTAACACCTGCATCACCATATTTCTTCAAAATTAAATATGTCTTATTTATTTATTTTGTTTTCAAAACACGTCTATTTACATTTATAGAGTCTTCGTAACGTCAGCCAGACTGACTGAAGCCACATTTGTGGTTGTGGAACCAAGCTGGCAGCCTGCAGCTGTGGACAGACTGGGAGCAGAGTCGCCGCTCCTCCACCCTCAGGACTCGAGATGGAAGCAACTAAACGTACATTTGGATAAACAGCCGAGTTCTGACGGTATCCGCTCACCCTGGTGTCCACCAGAGCTAGGCCAAGTCCTCCTTCTCCCCGTTCCAACGCCAAGCTGAACACTTCATCATGGTCATCTCCCTCCTCTTCCTCCTCTTCTTCTGTAAGCTCCACAAGTGTTGTAGAGCCGTAGTCTGCTTTTACGTGACCTGCTTTCTGTGCAGCCAGGCACTCTAAAACTAACTTTCCTACAGAGAGAAGAAACACCTTTAATGTATTCTTTCAGCACGCGACTTTCAGCTGAAAGATCTAATTATACCTTTACTGTCCGCAGCCCGCGACGCAGGAGCTGTCTTGCAGCCGCCTCTCTGCAGTTCAAACAGGTGGGGAGCGCTGGGCACGCTGGGGAGGCATGCGGGCTCCAACGCTGCTCTCCTGAACTCACTGGCCTCTGTGTCCTCAAGATCCAGATGTTTAAGCTTCTGGCTCAGAATGTGTCCAGCATCACAGCTGAGGTCATCCCGATGGTGAGAGGGGGGTGATGGAGGTAGAGCAGCATCTGCTGATGGACGGAGGACGTCCAGGAGTGTGTTTTCAAAGGTGTGAGTCTGAGACGGTTTCATCTGTCAGACAAGAAGAAATAACAACTTCGGGTATTTTGAGCATTTGCTGTGTTCCTATGCAGATTTAGCTCTGCTACATGAGCCAGTTGTACTGGTTATAGTAGTAAAGTCAAGTAAAGCTGTTCAGAGTTATTAAACATTAGTTTGTGTGATGGTGCCTTGTTTTCAGCCTGATCTTATCTCGGTCTGATGTACAATCTACCTTTGGGGGTAGAAGTTGTTTTGCACATTAATTAGAATTGAAACACTTATCAGTTTATTAAACACACAACAACACCGAATCCCTGCAACAGTCCCCTTTCACATCTGTCTGTGTTGGTTTAGGAACGATGATTTTAGTTGATGAAGTTTAAATCTAAGTGTTAGAATAAGTCACAAACCTAATCACGCTGAGTGTGGGAGTGCGGGAGGTGCTTCTCTGGATCAGTTAGATCAGTAGATGAGGATGAGGAAGAACATCAGTCTTTTCGAGGCGCTCTGATGTTTTATTTTACTGAACAAGAAAAAGCCGATGCGTTTTAGTCGCGTACGACCTTCTTCAGGGTATAAAGTCACATCCCCGATGTTTCTGTTGATGACCTCCATTCCAATCACTGTTAAATCTTTTGGGTGAAAGTTTGAGGAGGTGCGAAAATGTTTAGCATTGGGGTGAGTCACATTACCCGTTCAAATTGCATATTTGTGCTCTCCAACTCAATCCTGTAACCTTCTTTGTGTGAGTCCCACATAGAAACACCCACAACGCTACATGTGTAGTGTTGCAATTTGCAAACTGTTGGCACTAACAACATCGGCGTCCTGACCAATCACAAGCTTGCGTTCTCTGTCTCGACGGACAGATATTTAGAAAAGAGAGCCTGCTGGAGAGCTCTGCAAGGACTGACGGAGTCGAGCTCTCTTTTCTAAACATCCGTCCGTCGAGGCAGAGAATGCAAGCTTGTGATTGGTCAGGGCACCGCTGTTGTCTACACCGCCGCCATTGCGCCCTTAAAAACATAAAGAGAGCTGAGAATAACTAGTGGCAGACACGGAGAAGCTTGAAGAATACCTCGTGGAAAAACTCTAAAATATGAACGTTTAATTCCCCGTGACTGGAGGAGTCAGAAGATGCGCAGCAAGCGTTTTATTTGTGGACGGAAATGACAGGAAACGTGGGTTTAGAGGTGGCGAGCGCATGAAGAGGCGGAGGAGGATGAGAGACAAATTTGTCTGTGTTAAATCTCTGAAAAACAAAAACACAATATAAGCACACTATCTTGGACCGATACGTGACAGGATACCACAGAACAGCGCTACGCCCTCTGCTGTCCTGGCGGGGAATTGCTTTGCAACACTCCCCAGGAGACGGAGAAGTATGAGAGCAAAACGTCCATGTCAATCATCAGGGTGCCTCGAATCACATGTTTTACTTCCTCGTCGTCATCTGAAAATGTTTTCTTTCTTCCCGTTTGCTGGTTTTGCTTTTATGTCCTTTTTTGTGTGACGTGCTCTGATTCCTGTAACCAAGGACAACCAGCCATACAGCAGCAGCTGCAAACCAGCGGGTGAAGGCTAAATCAGACTATAATGGTGGGGCTGGTTTGGCTTCTCAGATTTCGGGGCGGGTACCTGAGCATCGGAGAAGGTGGTAATGAAGTGTCTGAGCATGTGCAGCTGGTCCCTCAGAGCTGAATCAGTCACAGCTCTTCCCAGCTGGAGCCGGTAACCTTCATCCGGCAGCACCAGAGGGTGATGAGTGTCAAAGCTCTCCAGAATATCAGCTGAGAAGAGCAAAGTGCATCGTGATGTTTTTGAAGGGACACGCCTTTAATGATCACATTCGTAGTATGCTGATGTCTCACCAGTGGTTTGCACCGCTGCACGGTCTGCTGTGGATGGTGTCCACGTGTGTCCGTAGGGTGGAGCCGGGCTGTACAGACTCAGCAGGTGGTTCAGCTGGGTTGGAGTCAGGGCGGGGTAGTCGGAGCGCAGTGACACCCAAGGTGTCTGCAGCACGTGTAGGACAAACCACAAAACAATACTGAAGGTGATGAGATGTTCAACTAGAACAGCAAATATGAAAGCTCAGCTCGACAGGCGGCCGCCACTAGCAGAAGAAAGAGGCCCGGTTCGCACAGCCAACTTTAAAGACGGTTCATCAAGCGAGACCCCACGAAGAAAACGTCATGGGTGAAAAAGTTTGGTCAACATCGTGCGGCTGAAGACAACACACCAACATTCCAGAGGGGAATTCTCGCTATTCTCGCCATCAAACACGACCTCAGAGTAAACACCCCCTGCAGCGTGCTTCGTCACCTCCTCTGATGGCTTCACGTCACATTCACAAGGCTGCACGCTCGCTTGTCTGCGAGCCAAAACCATCCCACATGGTGAATATCCCCAAGCAGAACAGCTCCGATGTCCTTCCGAGCATTCCTGGGCTGCCGTTGCCATGGTTACCCACGAGATGCCATCGATCAGCAGATGATTTAAATGCTGAATGTTCACAACATACTTTGCATTCACCACTGATGTCAGAAAGTGGGTGTGTAGGAGGCGGGGTGTGGTCCAGAAACACCGGAGCTCACTTCTAGCCCAGGTGGGATTTGGCTGGAGCTGCTGCTGCAGCTGCGTGTCTGCAGTGTTTTACAGATCGCAGCAATTAGCTTGTGCAGTTTTTCTTCCTGAGTGAAGTTTTAGCGAGGATTTTATGCAGTTTTATAAAGTGATCATTTTCATTTTAATTAAATTTGAGTCTTTTGACTAAAATTATTTTTCATTTTAGTCGTAATTTAGTCGACGAATTAGTTTTAGTTTTAATGTCGTCAGAGGAAACGAGACAGAGCCGGTGACGCTTTCCTGGAACCAAACATCTTTTGTTGTCTGCAACTTCAAATGGTGTTTTTGTTGGGACTCTTGTTAGTCCTAACGTCGTCCCAAAGCATACAGGACTAAACAGGAATGTGCAGAAAAGATGTGTGTGTAGGATCAATCATTTTTACTGGATCTAAACTTTATTTTTCTCCAAGTTTTGCTTTTTTACCTTCTAATTGATAAGTGCAGCCCGGTTCTAAAACTGGTTCTTGCTAACTTTCCTGCTGTGCTGCTGGTGACGAATTACAGGACAAACAAGCCTGTAAATAAAATCTAAACTTTACTAAAGTCTCAACAGTAAGACTGAAAGTCATTAAAGGTAAATGAGCTGTAATTCATATAACGCCTTCTAGAGTCCTAGAACCCCCCAAGGTGCTTTACACTGATGCACACACCCTGGTGGTGATGAACTACATTGTAGCCGCAGCTGCCCTGGGGCAAACTGACAGAGGAGGGGCCTGCTGAGCGCAGGTGCCACCGGCCCCTCCAACCACCACCAGCGGGCAAGGCCCAAAGACAAAACAGCAGCATTCTCCACTGGCAGCCAGGATCAAACCTACAACCCTCTGATTACTGGTAAAAATGGCCTGTATTTGATATAGCGCCTTCTAGAGTCCTGGAACCCCCCCAAGGCGCTTTACAACACAATCAGTCATTCACCCATTCACACACACATTCACACACTGGTGGGGATGAGCTACGATGTAGCCCCAGCTGCCCTGGGGCGCACTGACAGAGGCGCCACCGGTCCCTCCGACCACCACCAGCAGGCAACGTGGGTTAAGTGTCTTGCCCAAGGACACAACGACAGCGACAGACTGAGCGGGGCTCGAACCTGCAACCTTCCGATTACGGGGCGATTCAACTGGACAACCCGCTCCACCTGCTGAGCTGCTGTTGTCATGAACTAAGATCCTCTTTACCTGCTCCATCTTGAGAAACACAACCCCAGCTGCTGGGCTTAAAAACAGCTGCCAAAGCATTTCTTTTTTCAGAATGTCAAAAAGGTGCATTTCATCTGTTGCATTAGACAACATTTAAAAATAAATGTGTTTTTATTATGAAGGACTAGAGGAGAGGACTTTTATTTGGAGCCTGGTGCTGCGGGGTGTGTGGGTTTTGTTCTTACTTGCAGCAGGTTCTTTCTAGGTGTAGCTAGCAGATTGATAGCTGATGAGAGTGTGTGTATCTGCTCCGAGGCCAGTTCTCCCAATCCAGCTGCATGGGCCCAGTCCAAGACCAGGTCCAGGTTGGCCCGCATGTGCACACCTCTGGACCACTGGTAGAACCCAGGTTGTGAGCCTGTGTACACATCAGCAGACACTGATCCTAGAAAAGGGTTATTCATTCAGACAGACAATGTGGGATGATCCCGTGTTGAACAGCATGTCCTGGTTTTGATCTCTACAGGATGTAGTGATCGTCTCCAGTGTCTGTGCTTTGGCACAGAGTAGACCAACAGAGGGAGGAAATGACATTGTGATCAGTGTGTACTGACACTGGTTCTGGTGCTGGTACCTCTCTCCATGAGTGAGTTGAAGAGTGATGCGTTAATGAAGTAGAAGAGATAGCCAATGAGCTGTGAGGAGACCTCGGGGTGGACCTGACAGTCTGTGAGTAGCCTCCAGCTCTCGTTTAGAAGCTCCACCACCTGACGGACCTCTCCAGGGACCCGTAGACCAGCATCGCAGAGGACCCGGCCACAGTTACCCGACAGCTGCGAGCCAGGACTCCCTCTGAATGGGTTGCAGTCCAGAAGTCCTGGCAGAATGGGGTAAAGTAGCTGGTTGGACAGAAAAGGAAACACCAGATCAGCGTGACTCACCAGACGGTCGACTGTGTGAGTTAGAGGCTGGAAAAGCTACCGAGTGGTGGCTGAAATGGGATAAACCAAAACAACTCTGCTTTCAGACCACCCATATCACATGTGTGCATCTCCAACATGGCTTCTTCATGCTGACGTGAAATAAGAGCATTCATAACATCTCTTTTTTTTTACTCTAGCGGTCCTTCCTGTTCCTCAGAGTGAGCCCAGACAACCACAGCTTTGTTCAGGCTAATTGTACGCAGACATCCCT
This sequence comes from Nothobranchius furzeri, assembly GCF_043380555.1. NCBI lineage: Eukaryota > Metazoa > Chordata > Actinopteri > Cyprinodontiformes > Nothobranchiidae > Nothobranchius > Nothobranchius furzeri. The sequence goes on from NC_091756.1 coordinate 21,939,854, forward strand.
TTGCCCCTTCGGCCTCACTCCTACTCCCACAAAGCGTCCCAGGCAAGAGCCAGCTATACATCCACATTCCTGAAAGGCTGAATATGGTTGTGAACTTGAGCTTGGCATGACGTTTGCTGAGTGAGGAGCATTGAAGGAATCCACCCAGAGGAGATAAGTGTACCATAGAGCCCTGTCAGCAGCAGCAGGGTTGGGGGAAGGCTGGCTCTGTGTGAGAATGGAAATGAACAAGCAGTTAGGAAAATACTCCTGCAAGGAGCTGCTGACTGGAACATGTCACAGAGTGGAGACAAAGCAGCGAGGATAGCGCTGGTTACTGAGATGACCACATGCATCTATGGCATGCATTAAACTGGAGGCTCAAGAAATACAATGCATTGTGTGCTTTTTTGTGCTTTCAGTTGGACGAAGATGGAAACACGCAGTCTGACCACAAGCCCGCTCATAGCACGCCTTCATTCATCACATCCATCCAGCTGGAATGGCTGCTCACCAGTGGCGCCTGCTGGGTTCCATCCCACATCCATCAGAACGATTAGCTCACAACACGCTAAAATAAGCCAATCAGGTCCGTGTCTTGTTTTTATCCCCCACTGGAAAGAGCATGTTTGTGGATATGAGATAGCTGAATCTACGCTAGCACCTTCCCTGTACTTCCCTCTGTAATGCGCCCTATCTCTACTCTCTTGACCGAGCCTGACTGGTATTTCTTCTTCCAGGAGTTTATTCAAAGCCTCGGTGGTAACTGGTTACATCCTCGTTTGTAAGTTGCTCTAGACAAAAACATTACCTAAACACAAAGTCTGATGAGATTTCAGTGAAACTGTAACAGTTAGGCCTCCAGTTCTGGTGCAAAGGTTTTATGCAGGTGTGGAAAATGCTGTAAACAAAGAAAGCTTTCAGAAATGGAAGAGTCCATCCTTTATTTTCATCAATCAACATGAAGCAGTGAACGAACAAAAGAGACAAGTCTCTAGCCCGTCGCAGGGGCAAACAACCACTCACACACCAACTCACGCCAGGGTCCACCCACCCTGCCGTGCATGCTGAGGAAACCCACACATGCACGAGGAGCAGGGTGTGCTAGCTCCACACCGGACAGCTGCAACCAGTATTTCAACCTGCAACCTTCTTGTTGCAAGCCAACAGTGCTATCAACTGAGCCACCATGCAGTCCCTTCTCCTTAACTACTTTTGTCAAATCCTCAGAAGGTTAATATTTATACGTTCAGTTACAACGATCAACTTTTAGAGTTGGCCTAAAGCCTGATTTATACGTCTCCGTCTGCGTCGTCGTGGAGACACACAACGCCATCATGCGTCGGCACAAGGGCTCTCCAATGGGCTCACAGAGGGTGACGGAGACAAGCCAAAAATTTTAAACATCCGTTGAAAGTGATGGAGAACGCAAGCTTGTGATTGGTCAGGATGCCGCTTGCTGTATATTTGTCACCAGCACCGCTGTAGCTCCGTTAAAAAGTAAACAGATATTTAGCAGCAGATCCAGAACAGATTGAAAAACGCATCGTGGAAAATGTCCAAAAGTATGAACATTTATTCACCCGTGAGTAAAGGTGTACAAAATACGGAGCAAACGTGGACGGAAACGACAGAAATGTAGGTCTAGAGGTGGCGACTCGAGGAGTACAGACGCTTCTCTCTTTCACTCCCTTATCTTTTTTTCCCAAGGCTCTTTGTCCTGTCTGCCCACAGAGCGCTTCTCTGCATTTCTTCTGAAAATCTCTATTTTTAACCATGGATTTGATGAATTGGTCATTCAATGCGATTGATACGATTTTTTCAACAATGAGAATGGAGCAGGGGGCTCCCACATGCCCACAGGGGACACAACCGGTGGGATATATGCTGGATTCCTGGAAGGAGTGGATGATCATATGCCTCTCCCAGCTGTCCATTGAGGATGTCGAAGATGTGTGGATATTCGGCCTGATGATCACTGGATTTCTCCTGATTGGAGTGGGAGGATATCTGGTTTTCTGGAAATTTGGGAAGACGGGAGCGATTGGAGGGCGACCCACACCCACGGAAAGCACCGTCTGTGTGGAGACTTCTCAGACTGGGACGTTACTCGAGGTAAATCGTAAGCTGGACAATGTTCTAGCTGCGATACCGGTATTGGTGCGCAACATGGATGTCATGTCGGAGAGAGTCACCGGACGGTATGGACAAGTTTAAAACCAAAATTGGCTTCACTGAAGGACTGGAATGATCAGTTTAAAGACTGAAGGCAGAGGAAAACTATCTCAGCCTGACCCAAACAAAGTCTTGTTATCCGAATCTGACGCCCTGGTAGCCTTGAGTGGCTAGCAACAAACCCCCACGAAGGAATGCAGACAGATGCTGTGAAAACCCGACCTAACCCCCCCCCCCCCCCCCCCCCCCCGCCTTCGGATTGGTGGACTTCAGCCTGGCGAGGTCATCAATCTGTAGGGGTCAATGTACTCTGCTTCTCCCAAGCTCTCCCTCCCACCTGTGACTGTACAGTAGATGAGCGCCGTAGATGGCTGCTCTCGCTGGGGGAAACAGGATTCCCCCCCCCGCCCCCTTCCTATTGGAGTCTCATGTTATGTTGTCTGAAGTCTGTTGCATATTTGTTTGAGGTGTTTTTTTTTTGCAGAGCAAAGCTGCCCTCCTGGAGGGAGGGTAACTCTGAAGTGCCTTTTTTCCATCCACCTGAACCAATCCTCATGTAACCCTCTTATCTCTATTAAGGTAGCGCGACTCAGGGTTGCGAATGACCACAGTCACCAATTCTTGTCATGTGTCTTGCCCATGTATGTCTGATCTCTGAATTGTGTGTACTGAAACTCTAATTTCCCTTTGGGTTTGATAAAGTATTGATTGATTGATTGAAGAGTTGGAGGAGACGAAGGATAAATTTGTCCGTGTTATAACGTCTCTGAAATATAGAAACACATTAGTAAATACACTATCGGGGACCGGAAACATGAGTGTTATGGTGACAGGATACCACAGAACAACGCTACGCCCTCTGTTGTCCTGGTGGGGAATTGCTTTGCCACACTCCACTGCCTGAACAGAAGTTTGAATGTGAAAACCTTTCCAACACTCCGTGTTCGTCTCTCCGCTGCGGAGCTCACGAAGGAGTATAAATCAGGCTTTAGGGAAGAGCTAACCAGATGGCTCGAACTCAGTCAGTTTTAGGAGGATTGAGTCAAAAGTTGTGTGATAGCTATACACGACCTTTACATGTGCATACTCAAGTGAGTACAGGTGTTGATGATCACCTCTTCAGGGGACTACTGACTCTGAAAATTCAAACGTGGGGGTGTTTAGAGCGTTGGTTACGGGCAGACTGCATAGGGTAAGCAGACAGAGCTGGCTTTTTTACCATTTGGCTGGTGTGGAGCAGTGTAACACATGCTGAAAAGAACAACTTAATACCAGTACGCAAGGACGAATGGTGGAAAATAAAATGGTATACACGCATTATTTTGGGCTTGCATGTGTACCTGCACACCGCGAACATGCATCAACTTCTGGAGTCAACCTATTTTATGCTAACAAAGCAAATTAATCTCAGCAAATGTAGAAAAAAAGCTCAAATCAGACAGTTTTAAAGACATAGCTGAGAGTTGCTTTAAAGATTGTATCGAAATGTCATAGTTGAATTATTTTACATAATGAGAGCTTAAAACTGGTATTTGGGTGATGTGAGCTACTTTATGAAACAATAGGTCTGTAATTTTGCTTCATTAATGTCACTATGGAGAAGTGTTAGTCTGTCATTAAAGTGACAACGTGTAGTTTTTACCAGTAATCTCTGGAGATATCCATCGAAATGTTGTAAATGAATTAAAAGATGCCCAGTTGCTGAAAAATATTGGCACTTTCACAACGTATAACTGTGATAATCTGTTCTAAAGTACATTGAAGTGGGTCTAAGTCTTAGGGCGACGCTATATCAGATGCCATGTTTCCTTCTACGGGAGCCCGTGAGCACTTAGTCGCCCAGAGACTTAGATTCGCTCCCATGTATTTTAGAACAGATTTTACTGGTTAAATGTTATGAAACTGCTAATATTTTTCAACAACTGGGCATCTTTTAATTCATTTACAACAACATTCCAATGGATATTTCCATAGATAATCGTAAAAAGTACACACCGTCACTTTAATGGGATTGAAACAAAAGTTAGCCATCAGCCTTTGAATCCATTGCAAGGGTTTAATCTTCCTGCTGCCAAAAAATGACCATGAGCTCATCTGGAATCCACAAACGTGCTGCTGAGGGGACGGGATCATTAGCTCTTTGTAGCGATTTTGTGAAATTCTTCATGCGTCAAAGCTTTTTGTCAGGAGACCAACAAGTTTTGGAATATGGGACAAATGTTGAGTTAAAACGAAAACTACTCAACAAGCTAGCTAAATGTAATGCGGCAGAGCGAGTCTGAAAGTCGCACAGTAAAACATGCCATGTCGGGCCGAGGCCATAAAACCTGCAGAAGTTTGGCTTAACAGATGACTTTAATGGCTCTTTGAAAAGCATTTGATACAGCTGAAGTTCACGTTTTCAGATTATTTATGGTTTAACTGACAAACCACATCTGGAAGCCATTTGGATCATCAGGCTGACTTACTGAGAGCAACAGAGCTATACGAGAGCAGGTAGTTAGACAACCACAGCCTTCTGCACCGAGCAAGAATGTGCTGCCTCAAACTTACAGAACATTCCCTGTTGTTGCCTCTTTAATGTTTTGTCCTACTTTGTTCTTTCTTGCGTGGGAATCTACAAAAAGGCAGAAAAATGGTGCATCGGGCTCAGATCTGAGGTCCAGCTGGCACAACATGTGAGACCTTGGCTTGCCTCCTGCTAACGTCATGGCAGACCACTAACGCTGTCCCTGATTTGGTTAAATACTCAGCATGTCACGGCCCAGTGTTCAGTCAATAGCTACTGCTGGTTTGGAGCGTCCACTATGTCAGGAGAAAGCATTTACCACTCTATCAAAGACAGTTTTAATGTCCTCGTACACTACTGTTTGGGGATGGAGTAAAGTGGTGAATCTGTGTTTTCATCAACCTAAAGAAGCCCGCCTCTCTCTTTTACTTTTTATTTGGACAGCATTTTGACCCACGCCCACGTAACTCAGATGGAAACTTGTCTGAAACTTTCCTGGGAACACTTCCATGGGTGTGGTGCCGCTTTGGTGAAAATGTGGAGAACAAGACCAGAACAAAACCCAGTGACCTCATGAGCTTCATTGTAGTGGCTAAACTTGATGTTGTGCCTTTGATTTGGAGGACCTTACTTTGCATAACCCATAGGAATCAACAGGGGCGGCGTTAGGCCCGGCTACTTGGGCTGAAGCCCCGGATGTTTCATAGGAAGCCCCGGATCTAAATCGCGGAAGTAACATGCAGTACGTCTGTTTCTTTCAAAGCTCATTAGACTAACATGCAGTACCAAAGTCCAACAGAGAGGGAGCAGCTGGCAGTAGTTTGAATACAGCCTGCCTGAGCCTCCACCACTGAAGAAGAAGCCCTTCAGCAGCCGGTTTCTTCTACACTCTCTGCCTGAAATGCATGAGTGAGGATGGACATAAGGACGTTTTTTAGACCAAAAGTACGGCGACGGAACCCCAGCTTTGATGAGACTGGTGCTGACTCAGGTTTGTGAGTCTTATTTGAAAATATTTGTTGTGCTGCTGGTTTGCCTAAAGTTAGCTTATCAGGTAAAGTTGTTGGAGAAAGAAAGGTAATATTTACTATCATCTCACACTAAACACTAACAGGAACAATACTCTGCACTGAAAATGCTTAATATGTAGCTTCAGATTAAAAATTATGTAGTACAAGACAAATATGATGTTGACTAGTGCGTGTCACGTGCGTGTGTGCGCGCGTGCGTGTGCGCGTGCGTGCGTGTGTTAAGCCCCGGATGTTCTTCAGTCCTTAATCCGCCCCTGGGAATCAAGCTGAATCCCACTGTCACTGTAATGATGGCCCAAGAACATGGATGGAAGCTAATCACCTAGTTAGCGTAACACCTGGGGAACATTGAACGTTACTTATGATACGTTTGCTAGTTTCATTTGGACAGGAACATATTTTGGCACTTCTGACAGTTTTATTGTTTTTTCCTCATTAAAAACAAACACCCCCAAAGCGGTTTTAGGCTTCACACTTGAATCCGGCTCTCTGAGCTGTGGATCTGCTGCTGATCCGTCAGACATAGCTAACGGCTAGGAGGGGATGCTACCTCATCATGTCTCGCCCCTCCTCATCCAGGAGGTGCCTAACCTGCACACTCCTCCCCTGTACTGACCCTTTGCTTGTGACGTTACGCCGCTCCTGGGACCGCCCCCTTCACTATAATAGATGGCAGAGAAACTGTTTACACATGTTGAAACTCCTGTGAAGCCATCAAAACAAGCTCATTTCTAGCCTTATGTAGCGTCATGAATGTCCTGTTTATGACCTAAAGGTCATGATCTGCTGCATCTGCTCGAGCAGAGACATAAAGTCTCTGACACAGGCCTGATCTACATGAGATAGTGGCCAAGGTCTTTCATGCACTCTGCTCATCTGAACTGCTTCACCTCTGTTACAGCTCAAGACGAAGACGAAGAACTATTTTGATAAATACATAATCAACAACTTTGTTATTACCAAGAATAACGTGAGCTCAATGTTCAATCAGTCTGTGAAATGACAATGTTATTACTTGATATTATAATCCTGTGATCAGTAGTATTTTACAAGTTATTATAATCCCGGACATTTGCACTAGACACTAATGACACAATGCTAAAGTCACACGACACATTTCCTTTTGTCTGACCCAATCAGAACCTCCATTTCTGGGGCTAGGCGTGGTTTTCTGTGGTGTTTGTATAAACCCTCTTTGGCATGTCAAATTCTGATTCGCCAGTAAACCAAAATATAACAGTTATAAAAACTATCCCACGCCACCTTCCCCTGAGTTCAAGCGTTCTAGAGAAGTCTCGGACCGGCCATCCGGACTTCGTCTTCAGCCATAAAGAACCTCGACAAGCTGGATAAAATCTGTTGCAAGTTACACCTGACCGCAACGGTTCCTTCAGAATAAAAGCCGAACCTCACGACCCCTTCAGGGTCTCAGAGACGCCAGTGATAACCTGTCGTGACCTGGAAGCATTCCACGACTTGTTTGGTCGGCACCGCTGCTTTTCTACTGGCTTCGGTACCAATTAGGGTCCAAGAGGACCTCGGCAATCTGGATCTGACGGAGGCTTCCCCTGGGGTACATAGACCGACAGATGGTGTTTCATGTGTGTTATAAACATCCTACTAAAGCTTAGAGCGAAACGTTCTCTCCCACTCAGAACTAAATGCTTCTCCGGATCCGCTGGTTCTGATAACAACATTCCACACACACACCATCATCATTCATCACGTCTCACTCCACCTTAGTCCATCAGTACACAGAGTGTTAAAGTTAGTCTTGTTTAAATTGTGTAGAAATAAATTTCTGAACTATTATAAACCTGACTCTCTCCCTTTCCTTGGAGTTAATACAAAGTATCGCTTAATCCCTGCAATAAAAAGTTCTGATCTTCTGGTTAAAATAGTCAAAGATCCATCAGATTGATGTTTCATATTTCTATGGAATCTCACATTTTATGGTTCATAAGTAACATGTAAACGACCCACAGGGGCAGATTTAGGACTGAAGAAGATCCGGGGCTTAACACACGTGCGCGCGCACACACACACACACACACACACACACACACACACACACACACACACACACACACACACACACACGCGCACACACACACACACACACACACACACACACACACACACACACACACACACACACACACACACACACACACACACACAGAGACACATGTGACATGCACTAGTCAACATCATATATATTACAAATCACAAATATTTTCAAATAAGACTCACAAACCTGAGTCAACACCAGTATCATCAAAGCTGGGGTTCTGTTGCGGTACTTTTGGTCTAAAAAACGTCCTTATGTCCATCTTTACATTTGCGTTTCAGACAGAGACTAGAAGAAGCCGGCTGCTGAAGGGCTTCTTCTTCAGTGGTGGAGGCTCAGGCAGGCTGTATACAAACTACTGCCAGCTGCTCCCTCTCTGTTGGACTTTGGTACTGCATGTTACTTCCATGTTTTAGATCCGGGGCTTTTCATAAAACATTCGAGGCTTGAGCCCAAGTAGCCGGGCCTAACGCCGCCCCTGACGACCCATTCTTTACACTTGTATTCCTTTTATTTAGTTGATTGCACAGTAAAACAGTTTGCTGCGCGGTTGGCTGCACTAACAGATGAGGGTGTTAAGTCAACTTGTCTTTTCTTTGAATAACTTTGATGGAGACTGAGGACGGAGATGAACCACAGCGATCAGACAAACGGACTATCAGCCCTCAAAGTATTTTCAGGTGTGCAGCGAATACGTTTTACCAGGTAAGATCAACATGGGAATGAATGAAGACAAACTAGACCTGACTCAAGCTAGCCTGAATCCAGCCTCAAACAAGACTCACATTCAAAAGAGAATCAAACTAGATTTGAACTTGGATAAAAAGGGACTAAAAGTAGAGAGACTCAAACAAAACTCTCATTTGCTTTTAAAAAAGTAAATACCTGAATAAAAACATCATTAGTGAGAAGAATAAACGGAGCTGTCCTTTTGTTGGTTATGGTTCATCAATATAAAACAGTAAATATGATCTGTACTTTAATTTCCACACAGTTCTTGCCTATGTAATGATAGATGTTAATTACATTTAATTAAGGACCATAAGACATTAAAAATTCATATCGAGTATGAAATCCATCTTATGGACACTGGGTTATGTAAATCAGAAGTTTGGATCTTTTTATTGCAGGGACTTTAAATAACACTTTGTATTAACTGAGAGACAAGAGAAGAGAGAGAGACCTTCAAATGTTTAAGGAAATTTATTACTAAATAATTTTAAACAATTTAACAAGACTAACTCTCTAATGATGAATGTTCTGTTTGAATGAAGTGTGAGGTGGTTGGTGTGTGTGTGAATGAGTGTCATTCAGAACCCTCGTATCCGGAGAGACAAAGTCTGAGTGGGAGATGAGGTTTTGCTCCTTACTGATCAGGGTTTGAGACTCGTAGTCATAAACACATGAGACACCATTGAGTCGCATCCACATACCCTCAGTGAGACCTCCGTACAGATCTGGATGCCAGGTCCACGGACCCTCCTCCGGTACTGGAGCCAATGAAGAAGCGTCGACAGCAGTCTCCAGGTAAAAAGCGACAGGTGTTTCACAGGGTCAAAAAGAGGACCCTCCTTGGGTCAGCGAGTTCAGCTTTTATTCCGAAGGAACCGTTGCTTTGGTTGGTAACAACGACAGATTTTCCCCAGCTTGAATGGTTCTCAGCTTAGAAAGAGAAGTATAGATGGCCTGTCCATACTTCACTTAGCATGCGGTGAACTTCATGGGATTTTGAGATCTGAACTTAAGATGGCGTTGGAACTGTTTTATTAATCTGGATGTTTTTGATTCTGAACGAATCAAAGCTGACAGATTAAATAAACACCACAGAGACTCTGCCACGCTTCAGACTAGGACGATTCTGATTGGATCAGCAACAGCAATGTGTCATGTGATTATTTACCTTAGTGTATCAGTGTGTCTAGTGACTAGAATAAGTCATATTACTTATTAAAAACATATTAATAATAATATTGTGATTTCACAGATTGGTCACTTTGTATTATTGACTAACAGTTGTTTTGATTAGCTTTATTGAAAATAGAGTTCTTTGATTTAATAAAAGAAAAGAGTCTCTTCATCTTCTGTCTTCATTGCTGGAAAGTAAACAGTTTAGAAGTGAATGCATGACCTTGAGGCTGTTTCATGCACTCTGGCGCTGTGTCAAAGGGACTGTGGAAAAGGTTAAATAACCTTGGAGGAAAAGCTCCTTCGTCACATTGCACCTTAAACTGACTTTTGTGAAGTAACCCAGTCATCTGTTACCTTGGTTATGTAGTAGACGCACTGCTGGAAGACGAGCATGATGACTTCCTCCAGAACAGCCATTGTTTCCTCGCTGGCTGAGCGGACACGGGAGAGGCCAAGCTCCAACAGCTCTGAAAAGCACACTGATAAAATACAGACGCGGCCAAAGGTTTGGAGAATGACACAAATGAGTCATCACAAACTATACTGCCTCGGCGTTTCTGATAGCTGTTTGTTTAAACTCCAGAAAAATTGTCATTTCCAAAATCTCATTCCCATTGCGTTTGTGAAGAAGGATTCAGGCAGCCCAACAGTCCGGCAGCAGCAGGACCTTGTCCTAAAGCTGGTCCAGCTGTGGGATCAGGTTACCACCTGAACATCCTCCCTGAGGAACTCCTCCAACCATCCAACAACAGTTTGGTGAGGAACGAGGTCTTCTCCAGCATGATGGAGCACCGGGCCAGAAGGATAAAGTCAGAACCAACATGTTGGGTCCAGGTCCAGAAAACTCCCCAGATCTTAATCTTACTGAGAACTTGTGATCCATCCTCCAGAGGGAGGACAAACACAAACCCACAAAGCACTACAGATGTCTAGGAAACAAAACATTATTGTGACATCATTTAAAGATTAAGTAAATATAGAAACAAAGCAAGTCGTTACCTAAATCCTCCTCTTCCTTGTTTTTGTCAGCTTCACCCTTCTTCTCCTCCTCCCTCCCCTGCTCCGTTTGGACTCTCCACTCCAGAATCGAAGGCAGTTGGTGCCGAATGAACTGCAGCAGCTCCAGGCTGTTGGCCATCCAGACCACCAAGGGACATAGTCCTGAGACAACCTCACACAGACCACCACTTCGGAGGTCTTCGGGGCTTGGCCCTTCAGTGGCGTGTCTACGAGGCAGGGTGAAGCACTAGGTGTGTGTCCACGACAGATGAAACGGAAGAGAATGGACGCCAGAGAAGAAAAATAATCTTACCTTTCAGACTCAACCGCTAGATGCGTAGAACACTTCTGTTAGGTGGAAAGTAAAAGAGAAAACAATGTTAGTGAATATAGATGGGGACAATCTGACTCCCCTTCACTTTACTGTTGGGAGTCAGACCTGCTGGTTAGCACCTCAACCACTCACCCAAACAGCACTCTGAACTCCACTGGCAATAAGCAGCAGAATCCTCCGGAGGGCCGACATACGGAGGTGTGTCGATGAAAACTGAACACACACACTCAGCAAAAAGGAGACAGTGAGTGGGGGCCTATCAGGGATGCTGCTGCCTCCTCCCATAGCAACAATCTCCCTGATGATGCAGTCCTCATCCCCAGCTTGATACTCCAGAGTCAAACTGTGGCCTGCTGGGCATTTTAGAGAGGGGGGACCTCTGTTCAGAAGCTGCTTGTGGTGCGGACTCTGGACGGCGGTCCAGTTTGAGCTGCAGCTGTCACAAACGGTTGTTTTTGTTGTGCTGAGACGCAAAAACCAAGGAGCAACAGATCCGCTGAGATCAGAACCAGAGCTGTTTAGATCCTGAAAGTTCAGAGCAGAAACAAAGGCATGAGTGCTGGAAAAATGAGCAGAAATGACAAAAAGGACAAGCTTCCTGATTCAAAACCGATGTTGAAAGCCATGCAGGAAAGGGTTATTAATCAGAGAGCTGCAGCTATGAATGAGTTCTACTCTAATCTAATTTCCGCTCATCACGGAGACCAAAGAGCTTCAACAGCACTGTTAATACCCAGCTCCCCACAAAGGCCTCTCCATCTCCTCACCAGCCCTCGCTGGATCTCTGTGTTCACTTCTACAACTCACATCCATTAACACGTCCCCTCCTATCGCTCACTGACCCTGACTGATTTCCGGTTGTTTGTAATCTCTTTCTGAATTTTATTACTTTCCATTTGAGCTGTCAGGCTGTTTGGTAAAGTGCTCTATAAATAAATCTGAACTTTTTCTGAAATTCTCAAATCCCGCATGAAAAACAAACTTGAGAAAGTCGAATGTTTGCTGACCGTGTGCATCAAACTTGAGGGATCTCTGAAAAGGAACAGGTAGTGCCTTCCCAGCCCGATGACATCACCAGGCCTCAGCTGAACAGGGTTCCTCAGAACTTCACCGTTCCTCGTGACTCCAGCGTCACGTTGAGGACAGAGCACCACGGGACCGCCAACAGTGGGCCGGTGGAAGCTGCAGTGTGTGGGACAGATGTCTCCAGCATAGAGCGGGATGTCCACCTTGGGCTTGTCTTCGTGAGCTCTGTGCTGGCCAGTAACGACAAGCGGAGCAGCGAGCAGGTAGATGATGAAGTCCTGAGCAGAGAAAATCACAACAAGTTATTTCAAGTCTAAACTTTTTATTTTCTTTTGATGATTTCCTGAAGGTGGCGCTCTTGAGTTTTCTTTGTTCCTTGTTCCGTTTGCTTCAAACAAACAAACAAACAAACAAATCACTAAACAAATTATAAAATGACTTCCAGAAAGTCCTTTCCCAACTGTAACTTTAAAGGTGTGGATCACAGAAAAACCATTTCTGTAAATCCTATTCCTGATCGTAATCATTCACGCTGAGCTTTTCATGCAGACTGAACATGAAAATAGTCTCCTACACCTACTATCTCCTGCATTAGCTTCTGATAGAAACTAGACGGTGAAACGCTAGGATTAGAAAATCCTGACAGATCTACGTCACACTGTCGCTTAACATTCACGGACTCACCCATTTTGAGTAACGGCGGGGAAGGTTGTTGTTGGTTTAGCGTCCAGGAATCATCAGAGAACGCCTCAACTAGGAGAAGCTAACCATTAGCATTAGCAACCCCACCACACAGCGGAACTCCTTCAGGTTTGTGTTATTTGTGGAGATAAAACATCAACGTTCAGAGTAAACAGAGTCAGTGGTAGAGTCATGTTGCTGTTAACCAGTCAGAGGTGAGATGTCCAGAAATCAGGAAGTAGGACTCCAAATCTTGCCGCCTGAAGCTCTCCTCTGATGTGGCATTCTGCTTGATCCTGAAACAAGCGCATCTGAACCCGCAACTTTTTATTTATAAAAATGGACTGCAGTACCTAAATTTGACCACAGGATGCCAGTCTTACTTCATTCTTACATATTGCACCTTTAGTGCGAACAAGCTGGAGCTGGCCACGCCCACAAATCCTCTAATTAGCTGTTTTAATTTGAGAAGCTCGATATCTGAGAGGGCATGGACTGGAATCGCTGCTCCTCCAGAATGTACAGGTGAGGGGGGTTCTATGCGAAGACCCATTATTGTGACGTCGGTTGCTATAAGAAACTTATTCAAACATCTCACAGAAGCAATTCATTCCTAAAACCAAACACTGACAGACATTGAATGTAAGATTATTCTCATGTTTAGAGAGTTTTTGGAGGCAGAGACCAACATGGCAGCACACAAGGATGTAAAAGGTGAGATTTGCATAATATGTCCCTCTTAATACTGTGGTTTGCCTGGACCTGTTCAGAGCACCTGGTGGAGACAGGTGTTCTGCAGGGTGGAGAAACTCAACATCCTTGCTCTTGATTGCAAAAATGCTATCAAAAGTGGATTCATAATTTTTTCATGCCATCTAGACGTTTGACTAGTTTAAGAATTAACTACAGAGCATCTAGGAAGAGCCTTTTCTACCACAGCATGT